>NC_067474.1:80102281-80267281 GCF_947179515.1 Apodemus sylvaticus
CAAATTCAGGCTCTGCCTTCACTGAGAAGAAGCAAGAGTATGACTTTAGCTTGAGATACCCCAAAGCACAATGTACTTGTATCTGTCTAGAATTTCATAGTTTAAAAGAAGTTGCCCTTAAAAAGAATAGTTTCATGGTCAAATAAACTTAGAAATTCTTGTGAAGTGATCATAATGTAGTGATTTCTTTGTGTGTGTATTGACTGAAGGTCATATTTAAAGTTTTGGCTACTTCTCCAGACCTCAGCTAAAATTCCCTCATAGGAAGCAGTTCTTTTCATTCACCCTTGATTTTTCTAAGAATGCTCTTTTTACACAGTACTCAGTATAGTGTTTTCAAAATGCTAAGAGATTTTGTTACCTCTCCTGCTCAGAGTGCCTTCAGGAATTTTTGCATTTACATTTATCCTAACACTATAATAAACCCCTTCTTCAGCTACATGTTTTCTTCCTTTTGCTTTCATTTTGTTTGATATAGCAAAGCATCTCACATGAGGTACATGCTTAAGCATTTCCTCAAAAAAATTTTTTAACTTCTCTTACCTCTTTGAAAACTCTATACATATTTCTTAGAGGAAGCAAGTCATAATTCATAGTAATATGTCTACTTATGTATTTAGCTACTAATATATACTTTTTCTCCTGGAAACTATCTAAAAGAAATTATAAAAAAAAATTTGTCTTATTTATCACATCCCAGTGTCTAGTGTATGACTGACGTATGTGGGATTAGTAAGTATTTTTCTAATGCCTAAAGAAGTTGTGGCAGTGCAAAAGGCTTCTTAATTGCAATTTGAATATGAGTTTTTCCTTATTCCAGCCAGGAACTAATATTCCACAGTATATATTTTGAAAAATACTTTTTCTGAAGTCAATTCCACTCCTCCTAAGTGTGAAAATGTTATAACTACATTTCAAGCTCTGACTAGCTGTGTGACCATGGGCAAAGTTATTTCAAGCTTGAGACTCACTTGTGGAGTGATGAGGCTGTACCAGATAATCTCTTCAATCCCTCACAGAACCCAAGGCCTGAAGTTCTAATTATATAGAAGGAGAACCACTTACACTTTGGTCATGGTAGAAGCTCTTGAAGAGTGCATCAGTTCAGACTGACCTCATTTAACATTAGGCCATCACAATCTAGGGATGGTAGATCCAGGAAGACTGTATAGTGTACTTCAGATGACCATGAGCCCTTTCACAATGTCTTCACTAGTGTCTTTATAGGGAGAAATGGGGGATGGCATTTGATCGATATGTGAAAGACTATCTCTGTACCTGCTTAAAAGATGTCCTAGGAGCATTAATTAGTGGCAATACTGAGGTCAGAGCCTAGTGAGAGTGTTTATGCCATTTCTCCTACTATGTTGCACAGATTTAGCAGTGTCTTGGATGGATAGTATGACTCCAAGATCATCAAATACATACATGACATGCTTAAAGAGATTATCAAAGAACAGAAACAAAATCCAAGTGATCTTACTAGCCTGGGGAAATCAATTTCATCCAAAAAAGGACAGATACAAGGTAAGAAGATTAGAAAGTCCAGAGCTGGACACGGTAGGACCCAGCTGTAATTCCAACACACAATAATCTGAGGTAAGAGAAATTTGAGTTCAAGGTCAACATGGAATACATACTGTGTCCTGTGTGGAAAAACAAAATTAACAAATTACTTACATACTTACATACCTAAATAAATAAATAAATAAATAAATGTGAAAATACAAATACTTTGTAACATCAAAATTGATAACCATAAGTATTGTCATAGGTTTATCATCATATGTGTATTATATATGTATCTGGAGATTTGGAGAAGTAGGTTATATACTGAATAACAGCAAGATTTTTTCTTCCAACTTTCTTCCCTCCTTCATTAATCAGGATTACATGCCTGTCTGATTTTATCTCTTGTGCTAGAATGTTTTCCACCAAATACATATTTTGGTGTCATTATTCCCTTTTGTACTATATTTTGTCCATCATGAGGTTAAAGCTTCAATGAGAGGGTCATTGAATCTATTTTAATCTGCTGAAGAACTTTCATTGTCTTATTTACAATTGATCCACTGAAGTCAATGAGCTGATATGTCCATGAGTCAATTTTTGCTTCTTAATAATCTCCACTATTGTATGAATAGAACATTTAGTTTCCTTTGTTTAATCCAATGGGTGGGAAAATTTATCAGCAATGAAGCAACTACCTATCTATGAAATATACAAAGTGTTCCAGATATTGAATGGAATGTTGGGGTATATAGTGAATTTACCAGGAACACAGTTGATTAGGTAAAATTGGGCATTCGGAGGACACATTTTCAGAAGCCACTAGAAGGAGAACCCACCCTACATATTGTATCTTGCATGGGAAAATGTAAAATCCTCTAAAATTCTATTCATTCCAAAATTATTCCCCTAATGTTAGTTCTTATCCAACAAAACAGCAGATTCTCTGCCACATATTTTCAGGCCATTTTTCTTGGCTGTTATTTTGCCTGTTCTACTAACACATAAGGTCTCTCAAATGCTCTGTGTAGAAATTTCACTCTCTCTTTATAAAACCTCTCATATCTTCTTTTTGCTTATGACATCGAGTGAAAAAGAAAGAAAAAAGAAAAACAATTCCTATACTAAGCCCTGCCCCCTCCACTTTTCTGCAGAATATGTATCTTTCCCTATTTTCTCACCACTTTCTGCCTAGTGTAACAAAGGCATTTGCCAATCAAATGAGCCACCAACTCAAAATAGAAGAAAAGTTTACATGTGCAGGTGAATACATCTGCCCATCAATCAAGATACTCCCCTTTGTACTATATTTCTAAAAACCCTTTTAGTGAAAACAGCAAGATTAGCTCTATTATTGAAATCTTTCTGATATGCTATTATCTGCCTATGAACACCAGAACTTCTATGGTATTATATATTTTCTTCTGTACAAGGGTGTGTAGGAATAAATGTGAAACCTATTTTCTCCCTGCAGCACAATTGGAAAGCAAAAATGACTTACCTTGAAGTGTTGTTGAAACGGAAGGGAAAAATAAACAGTTGCATAGACTAAAGAAAGGAAAGAGGATAATAGAGAAAAAAATGATTGAAATGCCCATTAAGACTCTAGGGTGGTGTAAGGAAATAAGCCTCGCAAATCTGTCACATCATTTCAGTTGACATGTTTGTTTACCAACATGTGGCTTTGCTGCTGGCAGTAAGAGCTGTGCAAGAAATCATGTTGTGATGTTTCTCATATCTCTCTTTGGACATCAAAGAGTTTCATCCAAATATATTTGGATGATTTAAAAATGAATGATTGAAAGAGAAGCATGTGGACTAAATTCCCTCTTGGAATGTGCTTCGTGAATTTTAGATGTGAGACTATCTGGCAGCTGGACAGCCATGCTTCTCTTGCTTTCAAGGCTCTTGAGCACTGCTTCAAGCCACCCCCACTCCAAGCTGCTTCCTCGGACTCTATGATAAATGCATGGTTTTAGAATTTTGTCTTCCTTTTATCTTTTGATCGTCTTTCTTTTTACAAAGAGTGTTAGCAATTTCTTTGGCACAGCATTGGATTCCATGCCACAGAGAGACAGCAGGGTTTCTTAGCCTCAGAAAATCATTGTTTAGTAGATATCAATAATAAAAACTCAGGCAATTTGGAGTTCTAAATTCTTTATACACACCACTTATTTATAATTCACAGTGGCTAGATAATGAAAGTACAGTGATATTCCCATGTTGCTCCATATTTTTTCTCTTTTTGCATGATACCCCATCATGTAATCTAGGTTATAAAAGCAGAGACATGTTATAGAATTTACACAAAATGATCATGTTAGCAAATATCTCAACATGAATGCAGTTCCCACAGCCTATCTCCAGCATGTTCTTAACCAATGTCTAATCTTTTTTATCTGTATATTCATGTCACTGTAAGTCACTGATTCAGACTAGAGTTGGTCTTTGGCCTGAGTATTATTGTGTAGGCTTCTCTGTGACAGAGGTATCCTTCCAGGTTTAGTGAATAAGTAAAAAGCAATTTAATGAAATCCATTAAGTTCGAGTTGGTAATGAAAGCAGGACAGAGCACTTGAAAGTAGATTTAATTGCATACCTCCTTCAGGATATACTGTGCTTAACCAGATATCCCCATATTAACTTGGGAGAATGAGCATGAGGGTCCAGCTTTAGAATCTTTATCTGTACTACAGAATCAGCATCTCTAAGGATGTCAGACCTCAGGTGTTCAAGAAAGTCTTGGCTTACAAAAAGAATGTACTGACATGTCTCCAAAATTTCTCATGAGAAAGACTCCCAGGAATGAACATTAGAAAAAGATTCTAATGAGATGGGAGATGAAAATATAATGAGTGTGGCTTGACAAAGAATGGAATCTATTTCAAAAACACAATTGGAAAAGCAGGTAATGTAAATGAGCTCGCTTTGCATTTATTCTCAGGGCTGTGGTTGCTAATAAATCTGTGGCTTTTGGGAAGGGAAAGCATTACAGGAGATAGATCTTCATGTCAGAAAGAGACAGTTCGGGTGTTTGTACTCTATCTCTTAATTGTCATTTTGACTTTGGATGGATTATATATTCTCTTGCATTTTAAAACCCCTTCATAACATGTTCCCTTTGATGCTATGCAGGTTAGCTGGGTAAAACATTCAAGGCAGCATGCATCCATTTGTTTTTTGAGATGGTAGCCCTGGGTCTATTGTTAAAGATTGAGAGTCATATGCCAGCATGAAGTTGTTTTCAGATGTCCATTAGTTTTCCCTGCAGTGGAAAGCACATCTAGAATGCAGCAGTGCTATCCCAGGAGCTGCTGCTTCCCCCAGACAGAATAAAAGAGATAAAAAGAGCAAGATACATTTGCTATTTTCTTTACTTTTGAGATATTGTTGACTCTTCGCCATGCCTTCCCCATCATGATGTGTTAAACTGTCTGAATCCATGTACCAACATAAATAAATCCTCCCTCAGTTTTGTTGATGTCAGATACCTTGTTGCAATTAGGAAGAAAATATCTAACAAACATTCTGTATTCTCTTGTTTGTTTTCTGCCAGTGATATTTCATAACCAGTTGAGATATCCAGAAAAATCTAGTTACAAATTATCACTCTACATTAGGCTTTGTTGCAACATTTGCTATAAATTGCTGGGTTATCACTTATTTCCTTCCTCACATTTGCTTGTCTCCTATGGACAGCATGTATCACCTAATGTGATAATGGTTATTAGTGGAAAGTCACGAATTATGATCTCCCAGCACTTTGGTCAGATACAAATGAGGGTGTAAAGGAGCACACTGAGCCAAGACATGTCTAATGGAAAAAAAATCAAAGATTATTACAAATTGGCAATGAGGCTATTTGATGGAAGAACCCGGAGTATCAGTTATATTCTGAGTTTCATTATTGTATTTATCTATGTTAAATACTAGTTGGAAAATCACATTTTTAAAGTAGAAATATAAAATTGTCAAGTTGTAAAGGAGTGTTATAATATACAAAACACTATTTCTCAGAAAATAAAAAAAAGGTATTGCTTATGCTATATAGTATGACCTACTAAACCCAACAAGCCAGAAAGTTAGATCACAATTTGTAAATGAGAAGCAAACAAAAGATAAAAGATCAGAAAGTCCAAATATGCTTACAAAGTTCAGTTTACTCACCTAAGGGCAGCTCTTTAGCTAAGGTATCCGAATTCTTCTCCTATAATCTCTTGCCAAAACTCAGTACTTCTTTATTCCAGGCAGCCAGATTATTACAGATGAATTCTTCTTTCTATCTCATTCAACATCTCTTTTTGGAAACTTTTAATTAGTCTCCAAACCTGAGCCATTATTACTAATTGTTATTAAGTATTAACATCCATCCCTGTTCACTTCTACGCAGCACCGTTCCTTAAGTACCCCACTCTGAGACTTCTCATTTAAACTCTTATATTTTTTCACCACCAGGCAGTGAAGCTTTCCTAATGACCTCAACTCATTTGAAGACTTTCCAGCTTCAGTGCACAATGCCAATAAAAAGAAAGGGGAATTTCACTAGAAACCCCCAAGGGATTACTCCTTCTAATAGCAAAACTGATTCTCTGTGCACTATCCCATGTTAAGGAACCCACTTTTGTGGAAAGACCACTAGAACTTAATAGGAGAAGATATTCTTTTTTCCTCCAATTCATCACGTTCCCAGTATATCATCAGAGCCTCCTGTGCATAGTACTTGTGTAGCAGATTCTGATATTGTTAGATGTAATAAATTAATGTATTAGTTACAGTGGTGAAAGGAGAGTGAAGCAAAGTTTTATTAACTGCTGCAATTTGAAACAGAATATGAAAAGTTTTTTGAGTGCTTAAAATGAAACTCATGTAGTATTTTACAAAAAATATACACACACCACTGTTAGAAGCTGCTTGTGGGCTGGTGTGTAGCAAAACTCAGAACACTTAATCATTTTTTTAACCATCACTATGCTCCTATCATAATTCTTGCCTCTTGTCTCCATTTTTCTGGGTATGGAGAACAATTAGCAAAAGACAAGCCTCTAATCTACATACTTAAAATCTCAGGAATGTTTCTGAAATATCTGCACCATGGTACAACATATTTCTTAAGACATGGGATTCACTATTGAATAACAAAACCATTCAAAGTGCATACTCTGATTGAATTTAATCCTAGTGAAAGCTATGAAATAGGCAAGACAAAACAGAGGCAGGCAGATCTCTGAGTTTAAGGCCAGCCTGGTCTACAGAGTGAATTCTATCTCAGCTTCAAATAGTAAAAGTGTTATAAGATCATGCATGTCTCCCCCTGCCCCTTATCCACTATCATGAATGCTAGATACTATTATCTCAATTTTGTATATCACTTGTCTACCAAGTATAGAAAGCAGGGAAATCCTTACCTACCTCATGGAAAGGATGACTTTTCTTGGTAGGAGCACGGCTATCATAAGACTCTTGCTCTTCAACATAAAGCAACTAAGATGTTAAAACTAATTTTGTCTTTTCTAACTTTGTAGATGCCTAGGCTAGGTTCACAGGACTAGGTTTTAAATCTTTGACAGAGCAAAACAAAATACATTTTAAGAAGAAATATCCATTGGACACAAGTCTTGAAATGCTAGAATGAGGATTAGATCTAAAATGGGGCTAAAATCAGCACTTTATAGAACATATGGTTTGAGAGAAAGAGCCCAGAAGTGTTTCTAAATTAAGGAGACCAAAGAAAGAACAATCAAACTTATATCCCCATGTGAAAGTGTTCATATCAGGACCAAAGGTACAGAGGCAACCTGGTGAATGCTGACTGCTGACAGCAATAAAGCCTACCATTTCTTAGTCAGATTGATTAAGATAAAAAAAGTAAACAACACCAAGGACTCAGATGCTTAATTATCCATTTCATGATTGAAAATCTATTATTGCCTCCTTCTGCTTAATTTAAAAAGACTATGTATTACTTTGAAGGAAAGCCTTCAGAGTTCTGGGTTCCAGTGCATCGAGATGCAAATTAACCTACAAAACTCAGTAGCTCTGCAAGTGATCAATTATTAATTCTTCCTGATTACAGACAGAGAACAACAGCACTTGAAATAATAACAACAAAACTTGAAAAATAATATTACTAATTTGTCAGTTCACCCTTATTTATATATGTTTTGCCCATTTTATTAAAATTTGTTCGGGTTGTGGCACTTTCCAAACGTTTTCTAACTTAAAATTGTAGATTTGGTTTTTTTTTTTTTTTGTTCTTTATGTCTCCATTATACTGATTCTCATATACTTGAAAATTTCAACAGTTTTACATAAAGTTATTTTTGGCAATCTTTTTTTTTAATTTTTTTTATTCAGTATATTTTTTATTTACATTTCAAATGATTTCCCCTTTCCTAGGCCCCCCCAAAAAAACTCCTGTAAGCCCCCTTCTCTCCCCTTATCCTCCCACCCACCCCTTCCCACTTCCCCGTTCTGGTTTTGCTGAATACTGCTTCATTGAGTCTTTCCAGAACAAGGGGCCACTCTTCCTTTCTTCTTGTACCTCATTTGATGTGTAGATTATGTTTTGGGTAATCCAGGTTTCTAGGTTAATATCCACTTATTAGTGAGTGAATACCATGATTCATCTTTTGAGTCTGGGTTACCTCACTTAGTATGATGTTCTCTAGCTCCATCCATTTGCCTAAGAATTTCATGAATTTATTGTTTCTAATGGCTGAATAGTACTCCATTGTGTAGATATACTACATTTTTTGCATCCACTCTTCTGTTGAGGGATACCTGGGTTCTTTCCAGCATCTGACAATTATAAATAGGACTGCTATGAACATAGTAGAGCATGGATCCTTATTACATGGTGGGGAATCCTCTGGGTATATGCCCAGGAGTGGTATAGCAGGATCTTCTGGAAGTGAGGTGTCCAGTTTTCGGAGGAAACGCCAGACTGATTTCCAGAGTGGTTGTACCAATTTGCAATCCCACCAGCAGTGGAGGAGTGTTCCTCTTTCTCCGCACCCTCTCCAACACCTGCTATCTCCGGAATTTTTAATCTTAGCCATTCTGACTGGTGTAAGGTGAAATCTCAGGGTTGTTTTGATTTGCATTTCCCTAATGACCAATGAATTTGAGCATTTTTTAAGATGCTTCTCCGCCATCTGATGTTCTTCAGGTGAGAATTCTTTGTTTAACTCTGTACCCCATTTTTTAATAGGGTTGTTTGGTTTTCTGGAGTGTAACTTCTTGAGTTCTTTATATATACTGGATATTAGCCCTCTATCTGATGTAGGATTGGTGAAGATCTTTTCCCAATTTGTTGGTTGCCGATTTGTCCTCTTGATGGTGTCCTTTGCCTTACAGAAACTTTGTAATTTTATGAGGTCCCATTTGTCAATTCTTTCTCGTAGAGCATACACTATTGGTGTCGTGTTCAGAAACTTTCTCCTTGTACCGATGTCCTCAAGGGTCTTCCCCAGTTTCTTTTCTATTAACTTCAGAGTGTCTGGCTTTATGTGGAGGTCCTTGATCCATTTGGATTTGAGCTTGATACAAGGAGACAAGGATGGATCAATTCGCATTCTTCTGCATGCTGACCTCCAGTTGAACAAGCACCATTTGTTGAAAAGGATATCCTTTTTACATTGGATGTTTTCAGCCTCTTTGTTGAGGATCAAGTGGCCATAGGTGTGTGGGTTCATTTCTGGATCTTCAATCCTGTTCCATTGATCCTCCTGCCTGTCACTGTACCAATACCATGCAGTTTTTAACACTATTGCTCTGTAGTATTGCTTGAGGTCAGGGATACTGATTCCCCCAAATTTTCTTTTGTTGCTGAGAATAGTTTTAGTTGTCCTGGGTTTTTTGTTTTTCCAGATGAATTTGAAAATTGCTCTTTCTAATTCTGTGAGGAATTGAGTTGGGATTTTGATGGGTATTGCATTGAATCTGTAGATTACTTTTGGCAAAATGGCCATTTTAACTATATTGATTCTACCGATCCATGAGCATGGGAGGTTTTTCCCATTTTTTGAGGTCTTCTTCCATTTCCTTCCTCAGAGTCTTGAAGTTCTTGTCATACAGATCTTTCACATGTTTGGTAAGAGTCACCCCAAGATACTTTATACTGTTTGTGGCTATTGTGAAAGGGGTCATTTCCCTAATTTCTTTCTCATCCTGCTTATCCTTTGAGTATAGGAAGGCCACTGATTTGGTTGAGTTGATTTTATAACCTGCCACTTTGCTGAAGTTGTTTATCAGCTGTAGGAGTTCTCTAGTGGAGTTTTTTGGGTTACTTAGGTAGACTATCATGTCATCTGCAAACAATGATAGTTTGACTTCTTCCTTTCCAATTTGTATCCCTTTGACCTCCTTATGTTGTCAAATTGCCTGAGCTAGTACCTCAAGTACAATACTGAAAAGATAAGGAGAAAGGGGGCAGCCCGGTCTAGTCCCTGATTTTAGTGGGATTGCTTCAAGTTTCTCTCCATTTAGTTTGATGCTGGCTACCGGTTTGCTGTATATTGCCTTTACTATGTTTAGGTATGGGCCTTGAATTCCTGTTCTTTCCAAGACTTTAAGCATGAAAGGATGCTGAATTTTGTCAAATGCTTTTTCAGCATCCAATGAAATGACCATGTGTTTTTTTTCTTTGAGTTTGTTTATGGAGTGGATTGCATTGGTGGATTTCGGTATATTGAACCAACCCTGCATTCCCGGGATAAAGCCTACTTGATCATGGTGGATGATCGTTTTGATGTGTTCTTGGATTCGGTTGGCAAGAATTTTATTGAGTATTTTTGCATCGATGTTCATAAGGGAAACTGGTCTGAAGTTCTCTTTCTTTGTTGGATCTTTGTGTGGTTTTGGTATCAGCGTAATTGTGGCTTCAGAGAAGGAATTGGGTAGTGTTCCTTCTGTTTCTATTTTGTGGAATAATTTGAAGAGTATTGGTGTTAACTCTTCTTTGAAGGTCTGATAGAATTCTGCACTGAAACCATCTGGTCCTGTGCTTTTTTTGGTTGGAAGAATTTCTATGACTCCTTCAATTTCTTTAGGCATTATGGGACTGTTTAGATGATCTATTTGGTCCTGATTTAATTTTGGTATTTGGTATCTGTCAAGGAAATTGTCCATTTCCTCTAGGTTCTCCAGTTGTGTTGAGTACAGGCTCTTGTGGTAGGATCTGATGATTTTTTGGATTTCTTCAGTTTCTGTTGTTATATCTCCCTTTTCATTTCTAAGTTTGTTAATTTGGATACTTTCTCTGTGCCCTTTGGTCAGTCTGGCTAAGGGTTTATCTATCTTGTTGATTTTCACAAAGAACCAGCTCCTGGTTTTGTTGATTCTTTGTATGGTTCTCTTTGTTTCTACTTGATTGATTTCAGCCTTGAGTTTGATGATTTCCTGCCTTCTACTCCTCCTGGGTGAAATAGCTTCTTTTTGTTCCAGGGCTTTCAGGTGTGTCATTAAGCTGGTAATGTATGCTCTCTCTATTTTCTTTTTGGAGGCACTCAGGGCTATGAGTTTTCCTCTTAGCACTGCTTTCATTGTGTCCCATAGATTTGGGTATGTTGTGTCTTCATTTTCATTGTGTTCTAAAAAGTCTTTAATTTCTTTCTTTATTTCTTCCTTGACCAAGGTATCATTGAGTAGAATATTGTTCAATTTCCATGTGTATGTGGGTTTTCTGTTGTTTTTGTTGCTATTGAAGACCACTTTTACTCCATAGTGATCTGATTGGAGGCCTGGGATTAGTTCGATCTTCTTATATTTGTTGAGGTCTGTCTTGTGACCAATTATATGGTCGATTTTGGAGAAGGTACCATGAGGTGCTGAGAAAAAGGTATATTCTTTTGCTTTAGGATAGAATGTTCTATATATATATCTGTTAAATCTAATTGGTCCAAAGCTTCAATTAATTTCATTATGTCCCTGTTTATTTTCTGTTTTCCGGATCGGTCCATTGAGGAAAGTGCAGTGTTGAAGTCACCCACAATTGTTGTGTTAGGTTCAATGTGTGCTTTGAGCTTTAATAAAGTTTCTTTTACGAATGAGGGTGCCCTTGCATTTGGAGCATAGATGTTCAGGATTGAGAGTTCTTCTTGTTGTATTTTTCCTTTGACCAGCAAGAAGTGTCCCTCAGGGTCTCTTTTGATGACTTTGGGTTGAAAGTCAATTTTATCTGATATTAAAATGGCTACTCCAGCTTGTTTCCTGAGACCATTTGCTTGTAAAATTGTCTTCCAGCCTTTTACTCTAAGGTAGTGTTTCTCTTTGACCCTTAGGTGTTTTTCCTGTAAGCAGCAAAATGTAGGGTCCTGTTTATGTATCCAGTCAGTTAGTCTATGTCTTTTTATTGGGGCATTGAGTCCATTGATGTTAAGACCTATAAGGAATAGTGATTGTTACTTCCTGTCATTTTTGACATTATTTTTTAAATTTGATTGGTTAACTTCTTTTGGGTTTGATGAAAGGTTACTATCTCGCTTTTTCCAGGGTGAAGTTACCCTCCCTATATTGGTGTTTTCCTCCTATTATCCTTTGTAGGGCTGGGTTTGTGGATAGACATTGGGTAAACTTGGTTTTGTCATGGAATATCTTAGTTTCTCCATCTACGGTGATTGAGAGTTTTGCTGGATATAGTAGTTTTGGCTGGCATTTGTGTTCTCTTAGAGTCTGCATGAGATCAGCCCAGGATCTTCTAGCCTTCATAGTCTCAGGTGAAAATTCTGCTGTGATTCTGATAGGTCTTCCTTTATATGTTACTTGGCCTTTTTCTCTTACTACCTTTAATATTCTTTCTTTGTTTAGTACATTTGGTGTTTTGATTATTATGTGACGGGAAGTATTTCTGTTCTGGTCCAGTCTGTTTGGAGTTCTGTAGGCTTCTTGTATATTCATGGGCATCTCTCTCTTTAGGTTAGGGAAGTTTTCTTCCATAATTTTATTGAAGATATTTGCTGGCCCTTTAAGTTGTAAATCTTCACTCTCATCTATGCCTATAATCCTTAGGTTTGGTCTTCTCATTGTGTCCTGGATTTCCTGGATATTTTGGGTTACAAGCCTTTTGTTTTTTGCATTTTCTTTAACTGTTGACTCCATGGTTTCTATGGTATCTTCAGCGTCTGAGATTCTTTCTTCTATCTCTTGTATTCTGTTGTTGATATTTGCATCTATGTCTACTGATTTCTTTCCAAGGCTTTCTATCTCCAACGTTGTTTCCCTTTGAGTTTTCTTAGTTGTTTCTACTTCTGATTTTAGATCCTGGATTGTTTTGCTTAGCTCCTTCACTTGCTTGTTTGTGCTTTCCTGTAATTCTTTAAGAGATGTTTGTGTTTCCTCTTTCATGACCGCAGCCTGTTTACCAAATTTCTCCTGTATTTCTTTAAGTGTTTTTTGTGTTTCCTCATTATTGGCTTTGTATTCTCCTGGATTTCTTTCAATGATTTTTGTGTATCCCTTGCAAGGGCTTCTAACTTTTGATCCATTTTCTCCTGAATTTCTTTAAGAATGTCCTTCATGTGTTCCTGTACCAGCATCATGACCTTGTTTTACTGGTGTGATGGGGTATCCAGGACATGCTGGTAAAGGAGACTTGGGTTCAGATGTTTCCATATTGCCTTGATTTCTGTTAGTGACATTCCTGCATCTGCCTTTTGCCATCTAGTTCTCACTGGTGTTAGTTGGTGTTGTCTATGCTGGACTCAGCAGTGCAAGCTGCCCCTTCCCAGGTGGCCTCTGGTGCACAGCTTACCTCCTGCACTGCCTGGAGACAGGGTGTTGTTGTCTGGGCTGTTCAGACCTGAAGCAGACACCTGAAGGCTCCTGCTGGGACCAGCTGGATTCACTGGAGCACACCAACTTCTCCCCGCTGGCTGCCTGGAAGTCCCACTTGCCTCTTTCAGGACTTGGAGATGTGGAGTTGCCACTCAGGCTGATCTGGATCCGGAAGCGTAGAGGTCCGAGGGCTACCCACAGAGGCCTCAGGACTGAAGCCTAAGCTGGAAAGAGCTGTGCTGTGAGCTCCCAGACTGCCTCTGGGCGCACACCAGGTCCCCTGCACTTCCTGGAGACTGAGTGCTGTGGCCCAGGCTGTTCAGATACCAAAGCAGGTGCCTGAAGGCTCCTGCTGGGGCCAGCTGGATTCACCAAAGCACACCGACCTCTCCCGCTGGCCGCCCGGAAGCCCCACCTGCCTCTTTCAGGACCTGTAGATCAAAATTGTAGATTTTTAAGGGTTACAAGCATTATAGACAACTTCACTTTCCCCATGAAAGCTCTTATTCTCCAGGAGTGTCCTCCAAGAGTGCTAAGAGAGCTTTGGAATCAGCTGAAAAGAGAGAGTCTGGACTTATTACTATGAGGTCAACATGGTTATCAGCATTAATCCAAGAGAAATGGCAGTGTCACTCAATAAACTAGGATGAAAAACTCCTATTGAAGTTCCTATGAGTTTCAAAAACATATGACTTATTGTTGGTGTCCAAATCCTGCCCTCAAAAAGCATACATCAGAAGGGTTATTAATGGAGGGAACATTTGCTGGGTGCTTAGAAGCTGCTGTTTTCCCAGAAACGTTACTATATTAACTTTCAACTTCCTTAACTTAAATATTCATGCTATCACTTTTAGATAAATACTAAAAGAACGGAAGATTATGTTCTAATTTAAAAAAGAAAAAAATTTACTGATCTCATAAAGGAAGTAAAAAATAAAGAAAATTAAATACAGATTGGTATAAATATTCATACATACTTTATTGGAATAAATAAAATCTATTACAAAATAAGTATAAATGTAAGCATTTAATCATACTTAATGTATATTAATTACTTTCATATATATATACATATATATATATAATTTTTTGAAGATATCTGCTAGTCTGTATACAACTTTGTTAAGAAAATATAAAGCACCAAAATATGTATAGTTTGAATAGTATCAAGTGAGAAGGAATAATATGAAAAGTACCAGAGCCCTTGTGTAGTTAATAAAACTTCAAGTGACTTAAAAATCTACTGTCAAGTAATGGAAAAGCAATTAGACTATAGAAAACAATACACAATATACTAAAAGAATATTATAAGTATAAACTTCCAATAACTGAGGGAAATTGATTATATGAAAGTATAAACTTATAAGTATTTAGGTAATCCATGTTTATATATACAAAGTGCTATATATCAAAGAAAGAAAGTATGTCAAAGTAAGAAGTGTCAAGTAAGGGAAGGACGACAAAGAAGACATGGCTAGAAAAAGGATCAAGTTTGATTATTATAATACACAAAATTTTCAGGGAGTTTTTAATAATTGACTATTTTCTACTATATTATTTTACTCCATTTTCTGATAAAAATAAATTTATTAAAAATCAATGCAAGCATATTGAAGTATATGAACATATATGTATAATCACATACGTACACAATATATATGATTAATATATATATGATTAATTCCTAAATAATATCTTTCAGAGACCAAACTGATAGAATTGTCAGCCATGGTTATTAAATATTGTTTTAAACAACATATTCGTATTGTGAAAAGACTATGCAAAGATAGGCATATTATCCAAGTAACAGACCACCAAGAGCATAAAAAATGTAAAAAAAAATACTAGTAAACTACAGTCAATAAATTATTGTAAAGTCAAACTAGTATGAGTATATTCCTGAAGTAATTAATGTACTAGAAAATTTGTAAGTTTATTAAATCATATTAAGTGACCTATTATAATTTTTTACAATGTGTGCAATTATTTTATTCAATTGTAGAGTTAAATTAAATTTGTCTTAAACCTCCTCTGTAAGCAACAAACTGATACATTCTATTATCTACACAATTAAGAGTACATTATACCAATGACCAAATTTTTACCATATTAGCTGCAGAAATTTAGCCAGTCACTGGTTAGAATCTGACTTAAGATCAGATATACACCTATATTCCTCAGTCATCTAGAATGGCAAATGTCTCACTACAATGAAGCAAGCTGTTTAGTTGGTTTTGTGTGTGATTTCTTTTCTCTGACTATGAATACTGCCTTCCCATATTGACAGGTGATACCCTGAATACCTCAAAATTCGTATCATGTCATTAAGTGTTAAATACTTTCCTCAGAAAGCTCTACCAAATTTAATTGTCAAAACTTGTTAAACATTACAAAACTTGGCAATCACTAATAATGAAGATCCCTTACAGAATACTGAAAAACCAAATTCCTTAACTAAATCTAGTTTTATAGTTTCTCCAATTTTCAGAGATCAGTAATTATACCGAATTTAGTCAGAGGTGTTGCCCACAGACTCTTGTAATTGGACACTTGCTTCTTAGCTAATGATTCTGTTAGGGAGCCAGTAGATTACTTTGGAAGCAGAATATGGCTAACAGATGTGGGCATAAAGAGCAACAACTGAAAGTGCTATCATATTGCTCCACCCTACTCTCTGCTTCAGTGTCTTACTTCCTTCTTTACATGGCATGACATGTTGGATACCCCCCACCCCCCTCCTACACAGTGAGTGCCCCTGTCACTACAACTTCCCAGGCAGGATGTAATGTATCATTAGCAACCATTAACCTCGGTTCCTGGAGTTACTTCTGTAATATATTTTGTCACTGAGAATTTCTGATCAGATATTCTTGATCCCTAACTTGATATATTGTTAACATTATGATACTAACCCTACAGTGACAACACTTTCTTTGCAGGAAGGGGAATTGAAGCTTACGAAATCTTACTTGTGTGGTCAAATCAGAAAACACTGTTTTACAGCCAATGGTGAGCAGTTAATGGTGTGGGCCTTGAAAAGTCTATTGTTCCTTCAGAACAATGAAAGAATGAACGTTCTATTCATTGTAAATCCTTAGTCTTAAGGATTTGTTTATATCAGTAAAAAGCAATATAGGATAGTGGATTAAGAATATATTTTAAAGAATAGCTAGAGAAATACAAATGTAAAGAGTTAGCAAGAAATTAGAAAAAAATAGCTTTGGAGAAAATGGAGATGGTGTTTAATAAACTATACTGTCTTGAATAGTTCTCTACAATGTGGAAAACCACAAAGAATTTCATCCTAACCTCAAATAAAACAATCTATAGCACTTTTAAGAATGTTTCCTATACCTGCTTAATTAATAAAACTTTAAAAACAGTTTGGCTAAGTGTAACAAAATACTTATAAACCAAAATACAAAAGAACAAAATATAAATAACCATGTAGATTAAATTATAATTTATGAATCAACTCAAGCAAATCAGTGGCCTTCCTATACTCAAAGGATAAGCAGGCTGAGAAAGAAATTAGGGAAATGACCGCCTTCACAATAGCCACAAATAGTATAAAGTATCTTGGGGTGACTCTTACCAAACATGTGAAAGATTTGTATGACAAGAACTTCAAGACTCTGAAGAAGGAAATGGAAGAAGACCTCAAAAAATGGAAAAACCTCCCATGCTCATGGATCGGTAGAATCAATATAGTTAAAATAGCCATTTTGCCAAAAGTAATCTACAGATTCAATGGAATACCCATCAAAATCCCAACTCAATTCTTCACAGAGTTAGAAAGAGCAATTATCAAATTCATCAGGAATAACAAAAAACCCAGGATAGCTAAAACTATTCTCAGCAACAAAAGAGATTCTGGGGGAATCAGTATCCCTGACCTCAAGCAATACTACAGAGCAATAGTGTTAAAAACTGCATGGTATTGGTACAGTGACAGGCAGGAGGATCAATGGAACAGGATTGAAGATCCAGAAATGAACCCACACACCTATGGCCACTTGATCCTCAACAAAGAGGCTGAAAACATCCAATGGAAAAAAGATAGCCTTTTCAAGAAATGGTGCTGGTTCAACTGGAGGTCAGCATGCAGAAGAATGCAAATTGATCCATCCTTGTCTCCTTGTACTAAGCTCAAATCCAAATGGATCAAGGACCTCCACATAAAGCCAGACACTCTGAAGTTAATAGAAAAGAAACTGGGGAAGACCCTTGAGGACATCGGTACAGGGAGAAAGTTTATGAACAGAACACCAATAGCATATGCTCTAAGAGCAAGAATTGACAAATGGGACCTCATAAAATTACAAAGTTTCTGTAAGGCAAAGGACACCATCAAGAGGACAAATCGGCAACCAACAAATTGGGAAAAGATCTTCACCAATCCTACATCAGATAGAAGGCTAATATCCAATATATATAAAGAACTCAAGAAGTTAGACTCCAGAAAACCAAACAACCCTATTAAAAAATGGGGTACAGAGTTAAACAAAGAATTCTCACCTGAAGAACATCGGATGGTGGAGAAGCATCTTAAAAAATGCTCAACTTCATTAGTCATTAGGGAAATGCAAATCAAAACAACCCTGAGATTTCACCTTACACCAGTCAGAATGGCTAAGATTAAAAATTCTGGAGATAGCAGGTGTTGGAGAGGGTGCGGAGAAAGAGGAACACTCCTCCACTGCTGGTGGGGTTGCAAATTGGTACAACCACTCTGGAAATCAGTCTGGCGGTTCCTCCTGAAAACTGGACACCTCACTTCCAGAAGATCCTGCTATACCACTCCTGGGCATATACCCAGAGGATTCCCCACCATGTAATAAGGATCCATACTCTACTATGTTCATAGCAGCCCTATTTATAATTGCCAGATGCTGGAAAGAACCCAGGTATCCCTCAACAGAAGAGTGGATGCAAAAAATGTGGTATATCTACACAATGGCGTACTATTCACCCTTTAGAAACAATGAATTCATGAAATTCTTAGGCAAATGGATGGACCTAGAGAACATCATACTAAGTGAGGTAACCCAGACTCAAAAGATGAATCATGGTATGCACTCACTAATAAATGGATATTAACCTAGAAACCTGGATTACCCAAAACATAATCGACACATCAAATTAGGTACAAGAAGAAAGGAAGTGTGGCCCCTTGTTCTGGAAAGACTCAATGAAGCAGTATTCAGCAAAACCAGAACGGGGAAGTGGGAAGGGGTGGGTGGGAGGACAGGGGGAGAGAAGGGGGCTTATGGGACTTTTGGGGAGTGGGGGGGGGCTAGGAAAGGGGAAATCATTTGAAATGTAAATAAAAATATACCGAATTAAAAAATTATAATTTATGGTGTTATTAACTATTTACTTATTAAAAGAATACTTTGCCATGCTCATTGATGCCAATGGTTTACTATACAGAATTTCCACAGACTTATAAGAAATAAACCAAAAAAACAAAAACCAAACCAACAACAAAAGTTCAAAAGAGGATAAAATTGGCAAAAGATTCAATGTATCATCTTCTACTACAAAGGGAATATAGCTGGTTTGCAACAATTGAAAAAACATTCACCACATCAGAATCAGAGACAAGTAGAATTGTCTATTCACACCCAGAACACTAAGAAAATTGAAAAATTCTAGCATTGACAGATAGTAGTAAGAATGAAGAACAAAATAATTCTCACTCACTAGAAGTGGGTGTATAATTTGTTGCTGCTGTGTGGGAAAATGTTTTATCATTTTGGGGTAAAATACATGTTAGTCGCACCAGAAATTTAAACAATTCAATTAAAGCAATGAGAACAAGAAAGGAATTAATTTTCAAAAATGTTAGATGGGGTTAAATATGGTGGCAATGGGACAGGAATGTATTCTGATGAAAGAACATACAGAATATTTCTAAACCAATAATCATTAACATTTTACTTCTTCAACTGTGAAATAGACATGGTGACAACTTACTATCTCTGTTATACTTCACACGCAGTTTATTATTTTTATATATACCATATATTTTAATATATAACTAAGGATAACCTTTGGAAGAAAAAGTGGTCACAAGATACCATATAATCCCTCAAGAAAGAAAAGTTCAGTGGAATATCTGAACTAATAGGAGAAAACGCTACAGAAATCAGGGCTTATAAACTATCCTGATAGTATCATAACAGTTAGATATTAAGTTATCCAGTAGATAAGAACACAAATGGTTGATGAACAGTAAATGCAGACTGAATGGCAATCGATAGTTGATAGAAAGCTTAATGAGTGACACCAGCAAAACTGCATGTCAATGTGAAACCAAACACTCCCGCAAACCCCAAATACTCATTCAAAACCAAATTTTATTTATATAATTAAAAGCTATATTAAATGAATACTTAACATGATAGAGAGAGAAATAAAGATAAATAAAGGCAACTACAGCCAAGCATAATGCCCTGAATTTGATCTTGGAGACCTACAAGGTGGAAAGGAAAAAACTCACTTGAGAAAGTAATCTTCTGATTTCATGGGGGAATTGCTACACGTGGACACTTATACACACATGCACACAAATACATGCACACAAACACGTACAGGCATATGCACATGTGCACGCACACACACATACACACACCACACTACATACACTAGGAGTATGAAAGTGAGAGAAAGAATAAAATGTAATAGTCAAATATATACTTCTTAAATGAATTCAAATAATATATTTGTTTTGTTCTACTAATGAAAGTCTTAATGTTAACTAATTCAGTCATCAGTTACTTAATTGAATTCCAGACAAACAATAGAGTTTAATAAAATATAGCAAAAATAACAGATGGCTACTGTTTATTCATTAGAATTATATTTTCCTCTAAAGAAAAAAATCTATTGGAGAAGGTAGCTTTCAAATAGGTTTTTCTCATAAAATTATTGCAAATTCCTAACAAGCTCATGAAAAAGATATACAAAGTTGCTGAGAGTCGAATTGTAAAAGTTAATGTAATAATCCACCTATACCTCAGGTTCATTAAATGTCTGTGGATCTTGGTAATGCTTGTGATCATAAAATGGTTACAGACATATTAAAATAATCTAGTCACAGTCATTAAAATTTAAAATGCCCTTACTATTTAAAAATATTTTTTATTAATTCATTGAGAAGTTTATAATATGCATTTTGATCATATCCACATTCTCCTTCACCCTTTCCATCTTTCTCTTCTCACACTCAAGGTTTCCTGATTAAAAAATAATGCCCTATGGTAGCACATATCCTGGAGGCAACAAGCAGACCTCTAACTGGACTTAAGATCCAATTAATAAGTGGAAAATCATGCCTGGTACTGGAATATTAGCCCATTACCCAGAGCTAGAGAAGTCAAGGATCTTGGAGAAGCACCTACAACTGTCCTTTTATTATACCAGAGTAATCCCTAGATTCTTCTACATCCTTAATCTTGTATTTCACAGAAAAATATAATCCTCACCCCTCATCAGTGAAATGTCTCTTCAACAGACAGACCATTACAGATAACTACAACAAACCAAAATGCAGTATTGTGTAGCCTTATTTCAGTAAATGCACCTACAAAACACTGCTCTTTAAGATTATGGAAGAAGATGCAATAAGATTATAAGAAGCAGGATAATGGAGTTTGTTGTATGATTATATCTCTTTGGAATCCAGAAACTATACACATAAAGTCTCATCGACATTACTACTTAAATATGAGCAAAACAATGACAACAACAAATATGGTAGAGGACAGAGGAAAGAGCAGATACTTCAACCCAACACAAAGAACTTGAGACTATTAACCAATACTGAGAGTAGAAGAAATAGTCCTCTTGGGATGAGTACATAAATAGTGTATACAATACCAAATGACCTGCACAGAAAACATATAGAACTACCATTATTTAGACTGAGCAGCTTGTAATTATGTGTTTAAGGCTACAGGTGTATATTCACATGCACATGTGTGTGTAATAGTAATTAATACAAACACAGTGAACAAAATTTAAACAGAGCAAGGAGAAGTATATAGGAGGATCAGAAGGGAAGAACTGTAAAAGGTAATGATGCAATTATAGTCTCACAAAGGAGATAAATAATGCAAATGCCCCTATGAAGTCAAGTTGTGTTGACCATCTACAGGAGTGTAGTCACACATAGGCTGCGCAAATTCCTGTGCAGAAATGAGACGGTAGGCACGAAGCCCCAGTACTACCTGAGAAACTATTGGCAATGGATAGCTGCAGGGAGAGTGGGAGTCAGTTTTATTTAATGATGGGATGCATGGTGTGTTGACCCTTTACTTTTGTCTCTGTGTTTTTATTAGTAGTCAATGTGTCAGAAACCAATATGTAATATATACAGATTTATGTACACTGAAGTTATTTGCAGTATTATTCATGGATTCAGAAAGTAGTAACAAAGTGGCAAATGAAGAGGGGAACCGATGAAATAAATTAAAAACAACAGATGCAAAAATCCCACCTCACAAAAAATACTATAATGTCTTATTGACTAGAAAACTAAAAAGTTGGAATACATATACAGTAATAAAAATAATTCAGGAAAATAATGTATAAAATAAAGATTACCTTGAGAAGAAAACTTTGTGAAATATCCATCCCATTTTTCCATACAGAAAAAAAAAGGCATACAGACTTTAGTGTATGTCCAGGAGTACTTGGTACTTCAACACCTAGAAGTTATGGAAGGTCATATGACATGGTATTATGCAGATAATCCTTAGGGACAGAAAGGATTAGGGGATAAGTAAAAAATAGATGAAAATGAAGATTAGCAAAAATGTCTTTTATAAATGTACTATGTATTGGGGAATGCCAGGACAGGGAAGCAGGAGAGGATAGGTTAGTGAGTAGGGGGAGGGAGGATGGAATATGGGGTTTTCAGAGAAAACCTGGTTTCAGGAGAAACAAGGAAAGGGAATACCATTTGAAATGTAATAAAAGAAAATATCTAGTAAAAAATAATTGTACTATGACAAATAATAGGTATATGATTAAATAGATTAAATAGATGATTGATACAGATGGGTAGATAGATAATAATAGAAAGATAGATAGAAAATTGATGATAGAGATAGAAAGTTAAATAGGAAGATAGATGATAGGTAATAGCTATATGACAGCTTATAACAAGTTGAAAAATTAATATTTGATATACTGATTATTTATAAAGGATAAAACAATAGTAAACTATATATCGATGATATTGATAAATTGATAGATGATGATATACAGGTGATATACAAATAATAAGAAAATATATGCAAAGTTTAGAGAGAGATCTTTCACCTTTAAAAAAAGACAAATGTTAAAGTTATTATTGCCAAGTTCACACTTAATCTTTGACGATTTTTTCAAACAGCTAGTCCTCCTATGGGATAACACAGAAGCTATATCTAAATCAATGTGCAAGGATTTTCCCTGAGTTCTTATGAGTACTGTTTTCTCACACTGTTTATTAGAATATTTTTACCGTGAAATTAAAGTGATAGCAGAAGCATGATGGCTATATTACTACAAGAATAGTTTCACAAATAAGCAAAGCAAAGCAAGTTTTACCAGCACCACCAGATGTTCTAAGGATCTATTCTAATAATGGTTTCATTATGAAAACAAGAATGTCGTTGATTAAAATTGAGTAAAACTTCAAGAAGTATATTTTGCTTAAATAAATATTTCATATTTTTAAAGTGTACTGTAAATTTAGACAGAAATTTATTATTGGTGATAAAAATGTTTTGCAACAATCCTGTCAACATTAATATCAGTATCACTGGAGCATGTTAAAAAACATGTGAGTTATTATTTTACATTTAGAGATCTGTAGGAAATAAATAGGCTTAACATCGCTGTTGGTGCCCTCATAATCCCTTATTGTCCTCAATCACGAAGCTTTTAAAAGTATTCATTAGAATTGCATGCCTATCATAAATCAGGTTTGAGAAACATTTATGTTTTGAAGCGTTTATTTTGCAAATTGTTTTGAATATTTTTAAATGGGCAGCCATTTTTTAATTAGTCTCTTAAATTTTGGCTGCAATATTGAAGTACTTAACAAAGCATTTAAAGATACTCATGCCAAAATCGTTTTGTATCTGAGCATTTAGACACTGAAGATGTGCTTCATCCTGGAATAAATGAACATGCTGAGAATCTCAGGATTTTGCAGCATCAGGATAGGATAAACTGTCTAAAGGACATACCTGCAACAAAACACATGACAATTGAAACTTTCATAAATACTTGTCAGTATATCATCAACAGAATTAATGAGAATAAAATTCTAGCAGTAAAATCATTCTGATTACAAATCCTAAAACATTTTAATATCAAGAAAACAGTTAGGAATTAAGATGCAAGGCAAAGTTCTTCCCCAGCATGGCCAAACTTTGTGTTCCATCCCCAGCAAAACAATATGTGCATACCTGTGTATGGGGAGAGAGGGGTGCACAGACATACACATCTCATTTAGAAAACATGTCCTTTGATATGAAATTACCTTACATCTGTAGAACATTTTTTCTTAAATGAAAATATAAACTTATACTACAGGGTCTGTATATGAGAGAAACATTAGAATATGTTTTACCATAATATGAAAGTTTGAAGAAGTAAGACATAATGAAAAGTGTGTTCCCCTGAGAAAACATTCACAGTGATGCAGTATCAGAAACAAATGTTAAAGAAAATTAATTTAATAAAAAATATATATTCCAGCAGTAATTATTCTGCTCATTCTAGTTTAGTGAATGCATAATTTTGCATAAAGTTATTCAATTTTAGAATTTATTTTAATGTACACAAATGTACATTATTTTTAAGAGCATGCTGTTTGTAGGAATAAATTTAAATAGAAATAAATTATCCATCATAAAGATAATATTAGTCTGTCAATAAATACTTTATAATGGTATATGGTGCATGATATCTTTGAAGTGATGAAGTACTATTTTGATACAGTTGCAGAGATATTTTTAAAAAGCATGAAGAGGTCCTATATCTCTTACATTCCCACTCATGCATGGTTTCCTAATTATCTATACCCTCTCCCAAAGTAAGTTATGTGTTACAACCAATTACATTTATACTGACATAATTTATCACACAAAGTCCAATTTCTTAAATATGAACTCTCACAAAATAAACAAGTTAAAAAGCTTTAATATTCAGTGGCACAAGATAGGCATTCACATTCCAAAAAGGCAAAATGGATATGTGGAAAGCAGGCATAAGTCCCAGGATGGCACACACCAAACTGGATACCTAGCACTTGAGATGGAGTTGTCTCTAGCAGTTCATCAGGCCTAGTACCCCCCCTCCACCACCACCCATTTCTGTTGCCTAAGACACATGTAACATTTCTCTTAGACCATTTACACTCCTGAAGAACTCCACACAAACCTCCATACCTGCAGGTTCATAGCAGATGACCCATGGTAGTAGCATCTCCAGAATCTGGGGTCTGCTTTGCAAATTAGGTCTGAGCTTTCTTTACAGTTTCATGTAGTGTTCTCTAAAGGCTTTATTATAAATACTTCAGCTCTCCCACATATTGCTACATCTCAGCACTTTTTTTTTGGTACTGTGGTTCAAGACTTCATGACTCCTTAAATCTCCCATCATTTACTCTTAAAGGGAATTCCAACACTGATAACACTTTCAAGTCCTGCTGGCAGCATAGAAAGAAATCTGGCTTCCTTGATTCGTGGCTGCATCAGCTTCTATGATGACCCCAGGGAACCGTTTTGCCAACCATCTGCATCTGCTTTGGAGAAAGGGAACTCCTGGAGTAGCATTATTTGTTTCAACATATGTCCTCTCCTTTCAAATAATTTTGCAGTTTCACAAACTGGGGCATTTAGTATGTGGATTTTAACCTCAGGAAGCTGTCCATGTTCTCTTATAAAGCACTGTGCTTGTCAGTAATGGCTCTAATCTTTTAAGAGTCATAGTGGCTTTTATCTATCTATCTATCTACCTACCTATCTATCTATCTATCTATCTATCTACCTACCTACTATCTATCTATCTATCTATCTATCTATCTATAATTTAGTTTTTTACATTTCAAATGTTATCCTCATTTCCAGGATCCATGCCTATCCCATATCATCTCCCTTTCCTTTGCCTCTAAAAGGGTACTTATACCCTCACTCACCCACTCTTGCCTCACACCTTGAGAATGCCCCATCTCTGGGGTATTCATCCTCCACAGGACCAAGTGCCTGTCCTCCCACTGATGTCAGATAAGGCAGCCCTCTACATATGTAGCAGAAGCCATGGATAGACCCATGTATACTCTTTTTATTTATTAGATATTTGCTTTATTTACATTTCAAATGTTAACCTTTTTCCATGTTACCCCACCGAAAATCCCCTATCCTATCTCTCCTTCCCCTGCTCAACCCGCCCCCCCTAATTTCCTGACTTGCATTTCCCGATTCTGAGTATTCATGCTTTCACAATACCAATGGCCTCTCCTCTCATTGATGTCTGAAATGGTTGTCTTCTGCTACATATGAAGCTGGAGCCATGAGTCCCTCCATATGTACTCTTTGGTTGGTGGTTTAGTCCCTGGGAGCTCTGGGGGTACTGGTTGGTACATATTATTGTTCCTCCTGTGGAGCTACAAATCTCTTCATCTCCTCGGGTCCTCTCTTGAGCTGCTCCATTGGGGACTCTATTGTCATTCTATTGTTTGTCTGTGAGCCATGGGAGTTTTGATCCACTTTCCAATAAGGATCAAAGTATCCACACTTTAGTCTTCCTTCTTCTTGAGCTTCATGTTGTCTGAGAGCTGTATTTAGGGTATTCTTAGCTTTTGGGCTAATATCCACTTATCAGTGAGAGCACACCATGTGCGTCTGTTCTTTTCTTGTATGTTTATGGGAATCTCTTTCTTGTGGTTAGGGAAGTTTTCTTCTATAATTTTGTTGAAAACATTTACTGTCCCTTCAAGTTGGAAATCTTAACTCTCTTCTATACCTATAATCTTTAGGTTTGGTCTTCTCATTTTGTCCTGGATTTGCTGGATGTTTTGGCTCAGGAGATTTTTACATTTTATCTTTTCTTTGACTGTTGTGTCAATGCTTTCTATGGTATCTTCTGCATCTGAGATTCTCTCTTCTATCTCTTGTATTCTGTTATTGATGCTTGCATCCGTGACTCCTGACTTCTTTCCTAGGTTTTCTATGTCCAGAGTTATTTCCTTTTGTGGGTTCTTTATCATTTCTACCTCTATTGTTAAATCCTGAATTTTTTTTCGATTCTTTCTCCTCTTTGGTTGTGCTTTCCTGTAATTCTTTAAGGGCTTCTACCTGTTCGCCTGTGTTCTCCTATAGTTCTTCAAGGGAGTTATTCATGTTCTTATTGAATCCCTCTACCAGCATCATGAGCTTTGATTTTAAATCCAAATCTTGCTTTTCTTCTGTGTTGGGGGTATCCAGGACTTGCTATCGTGGGAAAATTGGGTTCTGATGGTGCCATGTTGATTGATTTCTATTAGTAACGTTTCTACATTTGCCTTTTGCCATGCGGTTATCTCTGGTGGAAGTTGGTCCGGCTGTCTCTGGCTGGTGTTTGTCCCTTCTGTGTGTGCCCGCAAGCTTGTCTCAGCACCCGTGGGTGACCGACTATCCCCGGGCAGAGTGCTGTGGCACTGCCCAGCTACTGGGTGCAGGTGGGGTCCTGCCCCAGCTCTTCTGACACTTGGGTGTTCCCTGCATTTCTGGCTGTACCTGCCCACTCAGTCACAGGAGTGAAGATGGAGGCCTCACCTTTACATGTGGGACCTCCTGCAGAGCAGATGTCCCCTGGCAGGATAGGTGTACAGACGGCTGTGGCACTTCCCAGTTCCTGGGTGCAGGTTGGGCCATGGCAGACCGTGTCCTAGCTGTTCTGAAGCTCGGCCGTTCCCTGTGATCCCAGCCCGCTCATTCGCTAGTGGGCCCATGTATACTTTTGGCTGGTGGTTTAATCCCTGGGAACTCTGAGGGATATGGTTAATTGATACTGTTGTTCTTCCTGTGGGTTGCAATCCCATCCAGCTCCTTTTCAGCTCTTTCTCTAACTTTTTCATTAGGGTCCACAGGCTCAGTGCAATAGTTGACTGTATGTATCTGCATCTGTCTTAGTCAGGCACTTGTAGAGCCTCTTAGAGGACAGCCATACCAGGTTCCTATCTGCAAGCACATTTTGACCGCAGAAATAGTGCCAGGGCTTAGTGTCTGCAGATGGAATGGATCTCAACCTGGTACTGTTTCTGGATGGCTTTTCCTTTAGCCTCTGCTCCATTTTTGTTCCTACATTTCCTTTGGACAAGGACAATTCTTTGTTGAAAATTATTAGGTGGGTGGGTGGCCCCATTCCTCCACTAGGGCCATATCTATCTATTGGAGGTGATCTCTTCAGGTTCTACCTCCCGACTGTGGGCTATTTCGGCTAATGTTATCCCCTTGAGTCCTGGGAGCCTCTCACATCACTGGCAGCTTGGACTATTTAGTGGTTCCCTAAGTTTCCAATCCACACTGCTACTTATTTCTATTCTTTCTTTTGGTTCTTTTGACTTCTCTCTTGTCTCTTTCAATTCTTTGTCCTGCTCCCCTCTTTTGCCTCCCACTCTCCTTTACCACCTAGATCCCTTCCTCCCTCTGTTCCCTCTTGTAAGTGGGTTTGAAGCATATACACTTTGGCTTTACTTCTCGATAAGCTTCTTATGATCTTTGAGTGTTATAATAGGTGTTCTGTGTTTTTGGTCTAATATCCACTTATCAATGACTACATACCATGTATGTCCTTTTAGATCTGGGTTGTCTCACTCAGAATGCTGTTTTCTAGCTCCATCCATTTGCCTACAAAGTTTTTGAAGTTATTGCTTTTTTTTTCTTTTTTCTGTCTTTTTTTTATTTGATATAATTTATTTACATTTCCAATGATTTCCCCTTTTCTAGCCCCCCCACTCCCCGAAAGTCCCGCAAGCCCCCTTCTCTTCCCCTGTCCTCCCACCCACCCCCTCCCACTTCCCCGTTCTGGTTTTGTCCTATACTGTTTCACTGAGTCTTTCCAGAACCAGGGGCCACTCCTCCTTTCTTCTTGTACCTCATTTGATGTGTGGATTATGTTTTGGGTATTCCAATTTTCTAGGTTAATATCCACTTATTAGTGAGTGCATACCATGATTCACCTTTTGAGTCTGGGTTACCTCACTTAGTATGATATTCTCTAGCTCCATCCATTTGCCTAAGAATTTCATGAATTCATTGTTTCTAATGGCTGAATAGTACTCCATTGTGTAGATATACCACATTTTTTGCATCCACTCTTCTGTTGAGGGATACCTGGGTTCTTTCCAGCATCTGGCAATTACAAATAGGGCTGCTATGAACATAGTAGAACATGTATCCTTATTACATGGTGGGGAGTCTTCTGGGTATATGCCCAGGAGTGGTATAACAGGATCTTCTGGAAGTGAGGTGCCCAGTTTTCGGAGGAACCGCCAGACTGATTTCCAGAGTGGTTGTACCAATTTGCAACCCCACCAGCAGTGGAGGAGTGTTCCTCTTTCTCCACACCCTCTCCAACACCTGCTGTCTCCTGAATTTTTAATCTTAGCCATTCTGACTGGTGTAAGATGCTCCTTATCTTTTCAATATTGTACTTGAGGTACTAGCTCGGGCAATTCGACAACATAAGGAGGTCAAAGGGATACAAATTGGAAAGGAAGAAGTCAAACTATCATTATTTGTAGACGACATGATCGTCTACCTAAGTGACCCAAAGAACTCCACTAGAGAGCTACTACAGCTGATAAACAACTTCAGCAAAGTGGCAGGTTATAAAATCAACTCAAGCAAATCAGTGGCCTTCCTATACTCAAAGGATAAGCAGGCTGAGAAAGAAATTAGGGAAATGACCCCGTTCACAATAGCCTCAAACAGTATAAAGTATCTTGGGGTGACTCTTACCAAACATGTGAAAGATCTGTATGACAAGAACTTCAAGACTCTGAAGAAGGAAATGGAAGAAGACCTCAAAAAATGGGAAAACCTCCCATGCTCATGGATCGGTAGAATCAATATAGTTAAAATGGCCATTTTGCCTAAAGCACTATACAGATTCAATGCAATACCCATCAAAATCCCAACTCAATTCTTCACAGAGTTAGAAAGAGCAATTATCAAATTCATCTGGAACAACAAAAAACCCAGGATAGCTAAAACTATTCTCAGCAACAAAAGAAAATCTGGGGGAATCAGTATCCCTGACCTCAAGCAATACTACAGAGCAATAGTGTTAAAAACTGCATGGTATTGGTACAGTGACAGGCAGGAGGATCAATGGAACAGGATTGAAGATCCAGAAATGAACCCACACACCTATGGCCACTTGATCCTCGACAAAGAGGCTGAAAACATCCAATGGAAAAAAGATAGCCTTTTCAACAAATGGTGCTGGTTCAACTGGAGGTCAGCATGCAGAAGAATGCGAATTGATCCATCCTTGTCTCCTTGTACTAAGCTCAAATCCAAATGGATCAAGGACCTCCACATAAAGTCAGACACTCTGAAGCTAATAGAAAAGAAACTGGGGAAGACCCTTGAGGACATCGGTACAGGGAGAAAGTTTGTGAACAGAACACCAATAGCGTATGCTCTAAGAGCAAGAATTGACAAATGGGACCTCATAAAATTACAAAGTTTCTGTAAGGCAAAGGACACCATCAAGAGGACAAATCGGCAACCAACAAATTGGGAAAAGATCTTCACCAATCCTACATCAGATAGAGGGCTAATATCCAATATATATAAAGAACTCAAGAAGTTAGACTCCAGAAAACCAAACAACCCTATTAAAAAATGGGGTACAGAGTTAAACAAAGAATTCTCACCTGAAGAACTTCGGATGGCGGAGAAGCATCTTAAAAAATGCTCAACTTCATTAGTCATTAGGGAAATGCAAATCAAAACAACCCTAAGATTTCATCTTACACCAGAAGTTATTGCTTTTAATAGCTAAATAGTAATCCTTTTTGTAACAGTACTACATTTTCTGCATCCATTCTTCCATTGAGGGACATCTTGGTTGTTTCCAGCTTCTGGCTATTATAAATAAGACTTCTGTTAACAAAATGGTGAATTTGTCTTTGTTATGTGTTGGAATGTCTTTTGAGTATATGCCCAGGAGTGGTATACCTGGTCTTCAGGTAGAGCTATTCCAATTTTCTGAGTAACAGACAGATTTATTTTCACAGTGGGTGTACCAGCTTACAATCCCCCCAGCAATGGAGGAGTGCTCCTCTTTCGCTACATCCTTGCCAGCATCTGAGGTTTTGATCTAAACCATTCTGACTGGTGTGAGGTTGAATCTCAGGGTTGTTTTGATTTGCATTTCCCTGATGACTAAGGAAGTTAAACACTTCCTTGGGTGTTTCTCAGGCATTCAAATTCTTGAGTTGAGAATTCTTTGTTTAGCTCTGTACACCTCTTTTTTAATTTGATTATTTTGTTTTCTGGAGTCTAACATCTTGAGATTTTTGTATGTTATGAATATCACTATTTGCATATACTATGATAGTATACATAAGTGACCCAAAAAATTCTACCAGAGAACTCCTACACCTATAAACAACTTCAGCAAAGTGGCTGGATATAAAATTAACTCAAACAAATCAGTAGCCTTTTTCTACATAAAGAATAAATGGGAATAGAAAAAAATTAAGGAAACAATACCCATAAAAATAGTCACAAATAATATAAACTATTTTGGTGTAACTTTAACCAAGCCAGCAAAAGATCTGTATGACAAGAACTTTAAGTCTATGAAGAAAGAACTCAAAGAAGACCTCAGGAGTTAGAAAGATCTCCCATGCTTATTGATCAGTAGAATTAATATAGTAAAAATGGTCATCTTAGCAAAAGCAATCTACAGATTCCATGCAATCCTAATCAAAATTCCAACAAAATTATTATTATTTTTTTATTGTTCTTTGTACTTTCTTTTTTTTTATTTGATATAATTTATTTACATTTCAAATGATTTCCCCTTTTCTAGCCCCCCCACTCCCCGAAAGTCCCGTAAGCCCCCTTCTCTTCCCCTGTCCTCCCATCCACCCCTTCCCACTTCCCCGTTCTGGTTTTGCCGAATACTGTTTCACTGAGTCTTTCCAGAACCAGGGGCCACTCCTCCTTTCTTCTTGTACCTCATTTGATGTGTTGATTATGTTTTGGGTATTCCAGTTTTCTAGGTTAATATCCACTTATTAGTGAGTGCATACCATGATTCACCTTTTGAGTCTGGGTTACCTCACTTAGTATGATATTCTCTAGCTCCATCCATTTGCCTAAGAATTTCATGAATTCATTGTTTCTAATGGCTGAATAGTACTCCATTGTGTAGATATACCACATTTTTTGCATCCACTCTTCTGTTGAGGGATACCTGGGTTCTTTCCAGCATCTGGCAATTATAAATAGGGCTGCTATGAACGTAGTAGAACATGTATCCTTATTACATGGTGGGGAGTCTTCTGGGTATATGCCCAGGAGTGGTATAGCAGGATCTTCTGGAAGTGAGGTGCCCAGTTTTCGGAGGAACCGCCAGACTGATTTCCAGAGTGACAACAAAATTATTTATAGAGATAGAAAGAGAAATTCTCAACTTCATGTGGAATAACAAAAAACCCAGGATAGAGAAAACAATTCTCTTAGAGAATCACTATCTCTAACCTCAAACTGGACTACATAGCAATCATGATTAAAAAAAAAAAAAAAAAAAAACAATGTGGTATTGGTACATAGACATACAGGTAGATGAATTGAATAGAACTAAAGACCCAGAAATAAAACCACACATCTCTGGCCACGTGATCTTTGACAAGAAAGCAAAAACCATGCAGTGATAACAAAATAAAAGGCAACATTTTCAACCAATGGTTCTTGTCTAACTGGTAGTCTACATGTAGAAGAATGCAAATATATCCATTTTTATCCCCTTGCACAAAGCTCAAATACAAGTGTATCAAGGCCCCCACATAAAACCATATATGCTGAAGCTAATAGAAGAGAAAGCGGGAAAAAGCCTTGAATAAGGGAAAATCTTCTGAACAAAACATCAATGGCTAAGGTTCTAAGATCTTCATTGATAGAAACTGAAACGCTTCTGTAAGGTAAATGACACTGTCAATAGCACAAAACAGTAACATACAAGTTGGGAAAAGATCTTTACCAACACTGCTGCTTTCAAATGTGACTCTTCTTTATAGTTATAGTCATTCCTTTGATCTTGCCAAAACACATAGCTTTAATATCTTTTGGCTTTATTCTTTGTTCTGTTTCCCTATTAACATAGAAAGGAGCAATAATCAGTAGCCATGTCAAATCCTGAATGATTTTCTGCCTTGAAATTTTCAACAATAAACAACTTAATTCCATTACATAGGAATTATATAGGTCTCATGACACAGGCAATATGGAGACAAACACATTGCCTGAGTTGCAAAACATGATCTTGAGCTCGGTTTCACACCCAGTTCTTTTTTTTTCTATTTTTTTTAAATTTATTGATATATTTATTTACATTTCAAATGATATCCTCTTTTCTGGACCCCCACTCTCCGAAAGTCCCATCAGTCTCCTTCCCTCCCCCTGTTTTCCCCCCCAACCCTTCCCACTTCCCTGTTCTGGTTTTGCTCTATACTGCTTCACTGAGTCTTTCCAGAACAAGGGGCCACTCCTCCATTCTTCTTGTACCTCATTTGATGTGTGAATTATGCTTTGGGTATTTCAGTTTTCTAGGTTAATGAGTGCATACCATGATTCATCTTTTGAATCTGGGTTACCTCACTCAAGTTTTTATTCCTCCTTGAAATGTCCTAGCCAGGCCTCCAGTGTCCACACTTCTCTCAACTTCACTTGAGCTTCTGTTATTCCAAGCTCACATCAGAATGGCTCATTCGGTTTGTGTTGTAAAACATTTTGGCTACTGGTAACTTCTCTAGCTTATCTTTGGTCTAGTGTTTCCGAACTAACGTCAGGACATCTAAACCATGTCATACAAGTCTGTTAAAACTAATGTGAGTGTTAAAATAGTGAGGTCAGTTACACTAGAGATGAAAATTAAAAGGGGTTATATTTTGGCATTAGATTGGAATCAGAAAAGGTCATCTTCAGAAAATAGACATGGCCCCTAGTTGAGGCAAGGTGCCATCCAGCCATCTTCAAAAAATTTAACCTAGAATTGGTCCTGTCTAAAGGAAATGCAGAGACAAAAATGGAAAAAAGACTGAAAAAAATAGACACCCAGCGGCCCAACTTGGTATCCATCCAATGCACATAAGCTAAATACTGACATACACTATTACTGAGGCCATATTGTGTGTGTAGACAGGTGCTGGGCATATCTGTTCTTGGAGAGGCTATACCAGCAACTGACAGACAAATGCAGAAACTTACACACAACCATTGGATTGAGGTGGGGGGGACCAATATATAAAAGTTAAAGGAAGGACTGAAAGAGTTGAAGAAAATTGCAACCTTATAGTAGAACCACATTCTCAACAAATCTGGACCCCTCAGAGTTCCCAAAGACTAAACCAAAAATCTAGGAGCATACATGGGCTGGTTCATGGGCCTGGGCATATGTGTAGCAGAGCACTGCCTCGTCTGGCCTCAGTGGGAAAGGATGCACTTAACCCTGTGGAAACTCAATGCCCTGGGGAAGAGGGATGGTTTGATGTTTCCCATCAAGCTTCTGTTCCCTTTATCAGGATCACCATAAGGCATATTTCACATACTTAATGCAGCTAGCTATAACAAGCTGAATTGTGGCTAACTGTGACACCCACAGCCAAACAATGGATGGAGCTTGGGGACTCTTTTGGAAGAATAGGAGGAAGGATTGCAGACCCCAGAGGGGATATGATCTCCACAGAAAGATAGATCTAGCTAAGCTACCATGTCGGGTCTCAGACAGGATTGCCTAGCCTTGCTGAGATTTGATAGTACAGGGTAGGGTATACACAGGGAACCGCCACACACTTAGAGGAAGGAAACAAAGCTGCAGGAAGTATTGTTGGAGGAGGTGACTGAGAGGTGGGCAATGATCTGGATGTAAAGTTTCTGTTTTTGATTTGTTTTTGTTTTTGTTTTTTGAGACAGGGTTTCTCTGTATATCCCTGGCTATCCTGGGACTCACTCTGTAGACCAGGCTGGCCTCGAACTCAGAAATCCACCTGCTGTGCCTCCCAAGTGCTAGGATTAAAGGTGTGTGTCACCACTGCACCATGGATGTATAATGAATAAGTAAAATTAGATAGATAGATAGATAGATAGATAGATAGATAGATAGATAGATAGATAGATAGATAGATAGATAGAAAGCCTTAATCTAGTCCTGGAGCAAGGCCATTACAGACCAATTCACGATGAAAGGATGTTCAGAATGCACCCCTGAGGTTAAGCAATCTGGAAACGAGTACAGTTGTCCCCATTGTAACAGAAATTAATGTATCATGCCATTTGCCCAAAAGTGTGCATTTAAGCCAGTTCTGCAGCTTCAAACCACTAACCATTTTAGTATCATATGTATGTGTGTGTCTGTGCTAGCTCACATAATGCTGCAGATGGCAATAAGGGTCAGCTTTCCTGCTCTCATGTCCTCTGGGCTGGCTCATCTACTTTTCTTCCTAGGGCCAGCTCTACTGTGCTACCCATGGAAGATGCAGATCCCACCTATGCTATAGCCAGTGAGGGTTAGGGGAAGCTCTTCTACACTCATAACCTCATCATCAGCTTTCCTGCCAGTTGTAGGCTTTGAGGGACAAGAAAAGGAAAAAGCAGCTTTCCTTTGCCCAATCCACCACATTGTAGACTAGACGTGGGCACCTGCCATCAAGGTCAGTTCTACTGTACTACCCACATGAGGGGTAGAAGCACAGTTCCAGTGTGGTGACCATAATGACAGAGGGCTAGCTTGACATAGTACTTTAGAGATTCATGCAGAAAAGGCATCTGCATGGCCTTTGCTAGCAATACTAGTCTGCAACATCAAAACAGACCCCAGATGCCATAATACTATGGACCCAAACATGGCCTCTGGCATCAGCCTGGTTCCAGATATCCCCCCATGACCTGAGATGTCAGAACTGGTCACTCAGATGAGTATAGCAACTGGGAGCATTGCACTCAGATATCCACATGGTCTTCAGAGGCATTGTAAGTATGGTGATCTGCTTGGCCTTTGGTGGTAACTGAGACCATGGGCATAGACCCAGATCCCCAGTATAGAATGACCATGGATCCAGGGAGTATCCTTGGTGATGGGCCAGGGACAGATCTCCCCTCCTCATATCTGCCTGTTCTTCACTGCTATCATGTTTCCAGTTCTACCTTTCTCCACAGTGTACAAACTCCTTGGCTTAGCTTTCTCTTCCACCTCTCCACTGTGTACTTCATTTTCCCCAACTCTTCTTCACCCATGTGTTCATTATAGTGGTGACCACAGCAGATGCTTGGGCATCTTTCTTCTGCTTGTGGGGACTGTGCTGTTTTTTAAGTTTTCTACTAGGTAATTTCTTGATGAATTTTATATCATAACCAACTATTTTATCTACTATTTTTACACTTCCAATTTTCTGTGCATATAATGCTCCTTTTTCATGAACTATGAAAATTTCTGTACTTCTTCAAACTTTAGCTTAAGCATTATACCGCTCTATGTTTCTGTGCTTCTATGTTTACTTTTTGTTGTGGATGTCCATAACAAATAACTGTATTATCAGCTACAGAATCATTGACATCATTAAGAATTACTATAGGTTTTACATGGATAGAAACATCCTGCAGGCAGGAAATTGACATATTTACTCTGTATTCTGAGGTTTTTATTATTGCCAAATAGGCAGTAAAATGAAAATATACATGGCATATATAAATAGAGGAATTCAAAATAAAAACAAATATACATGGGGTTTCTTCAGTGGATTCTTTTTTAACTTGAAGACAGGCAAGAAAAATAACTAAAAGCTTCATGTTGCCTATGTCTTTGTCTCTAAGCTTCTTTGAAAGCATGAAGTTGAGACCCAAGGAACTTCCTTAAAAGGGATGTTGTACTCTCTCAGGTTTAGAAAATGTCAGAACACATCAAAATAAATTACTTTGATCTTGTCACCCTGGTCTACACTCCATCCATTTGGAGGTTTCCATTTTGTTTCATAGGGTGGCATTATGAGTGACCTAGTGTTATCTCCTTTGAGAACTCACTGCCTGTGCTAAGGCCATCCTCTAAGGGTACTGCATTTTGCTATTTTCTTCAGCGTTTCATCTGACAGCAAATATTTTTGGTATTTTAAAACTACCCACAGAAAAGATGAAGTACTATGAGAAGAAATAGTGCATAGAGCTGCTTTGTGTTTGTGTATGTGTGTGTGCATATGTGTGAATGCATTTGCGCTTTAGATCACAATCTCTGAAGCATAAAAGCTTTTCCTAATCGAATTCATGGTATAGTAAAAGTTAGTATGTCCCAGATTTGTAATGAGAAGGCACAAAAGAAGTCTTCTTTCAGGTTGTGGATAAGTCGCACGCATCTCATACAAGAACATAGATGAAAGAAATCTGCAAAGTCAACCTGAATGAAAAGTCTTTGGGATAATGTATTCAATGAAGGCTGAAAGGGATTGCACCAATTTTGGAAGCACTAAATTCACCAAGGGTTTCAATACATATCCTTGAATAATTTACTATGATACAATTCTTCATATGACAAAACCAAGAAAGGTTTATTAAGCAATAAGAGATTTATAAATTGTCAAACCCTTAATATGTGTTAAGTGCTTTCATATACTTTGGCCCTTTGAGTCATTTCATACTTCACTTAGTCAACAACTGTGGTGAAGCTATGGTTATGCAGCATTTTGTACAGGACAAACAAGGAAGTCAAAGATGTAGAATGAGTCCTCAGAGTCCAGCAAAGAGTCACTGGTTTGGCAATTAGATTATCTGATTTCCAAATGAATTGTAAACATTCACACATTTCCCGAAGCCAGAAATATGACTAAGTGGTTACAGTCATTTAATATATTCTATTTTAAAATACGTTTTCCTTTGAAACAATAAATGCATGTTTGTTATGAATATTCAGAATACTGAAGTACCCAGATAAGTAAATAAATATCATCTGGCATCTATGTCCAGAGACGATCAGTAAAGTGAACATTTCTGTATGGATGCCTATACTGAAAGCCATACAAGACTTTATGCAAATGGAATAATTGTGAACATACTGTTAAAAAAGGTGGCTTATTTTTCACTCAGCAATATGTTATGGGCATCTTTCCATGTCAATAAATATAGATTTACACCATCCTTTTAAACTGCAGCATAACTCAAAAGCAAAATATTTTAGAGACAATGTGTTCTTCAATCTCCATCCCCTCCCAGAAATTTTATTGATAACAACGTTGTCACTTCAGGCAGGTTTTCCTTAATATTGTTAGCCACAATTATAGTTATAACTGAAATATTTTGGCTAACATTTCAGGCTCTCCATTTTCATCTATTAAAATATATGGCTATATTATCAAATCCATTTCTAAATGAAGCTTTTCCAAAGCTAAATTCCCACTTAACATCTCTCTTCAGATATGCTGAAATACATGAACTGAAATTAATTCTTTATTTGCAATAAACCAGCAAAGAATACAGTGATTCTTTTCCCCAGTTCATTGATACTAGCAAGTTCTTTCTCTTAATCAACTAGTATAGAGTTCCTAGAAAACTAAATGAGTTGATATTATATAGGAAAAAATTAGTGTTTGATGGCATTGTTTCATAGACTTTGATGAAATGTGTATTTTGTTTAAGTTATAGACAAATCTAGGCAGTGAACCAAAAGAAAACTGTCTATATTTACTGATAGTCGATACTTGGATGTTAAGAGAAAACTTAACAATATGATGGAACCATCCATGGAAATTGGCCGAAGATATTTAGTACTAATTGTCACCAAATTTTAATGATGTAATGTCAATAATTATAGATATATATGCTTCTATTATCTTGACTAGCTTTATTTGGTGTAGTATAGAAGGGGGAACTGTTCACTGGACTATAAATTTTTAAATAATATTGTAAGTACTTCCTATGTAATGGTGAAAACATTTATTGAACACTTTAACAGAAAATTTATATTAAGTAAGAGCAAACATGATGGGCTATGCTTCAAACGCAGGAAAATAGTCCTCAGAATTAAAATGAGAGACTATGTTGAAGATTTTTCTTTTTCTTTCTTCTTTTATCCTGAAGACAGCTGAGGGTCTGACTAGAGTAATTAAAATACTAATTGGAAATTCAACATTCATCAGAGAAAATTGCAGTGAGTCAATTTCTTTTCTTTATTTCTTTTCTGTTTGTAAAGTGTTTTCTTTGGTGACGACAGATGTTGAGGTTGTGAATTCATTGTGCGCTCGAGATAGAAATCTACTCAAACTGGATTTTTACACTCCATCTATATTTTTGTTGATTGTCTACTTAAATTAACTTCCTCTAATGAGACGCACATTTAATGACTATATCTGTAATTTACTGGCTGTAAAATTAGTTAGTCTGGATAATTCGTCCCACGGGTGACAGGGGTGAGATCACAGTGAGCCAGTAGGTAAGAGCGAAGAACGTGAAGAACACCAACTTTGCTAATACATCCACTAAACTGATGTGGAGGCTACATGGAGAACACATACAACCCAACCTTTAGGTGATCCCACTTTGTATCTAATCTACCTTAATGGACAAGTAAGCCCATTGTACTCTGGCTGAATCAGGTCTGCTATGGATCATGTGAAACTACCAGGTGACAATCTTGATGCACAATAACTATGACAAAAGGACACTATTGATATAAATCTATAACTAAAAATGAAATAAAAATTATCTAGCTTGGGAAAAGAGGTTGATCAGCAGTGAGGATATAAGATATGACTGTAATTAAATACAACTTTATTGTGCTCCATTAATAAGTAACTCAGTCAACAAGGCCATTCTCACAATTTCTTTCCTCAAATCTCTTAAAAAGTATTTTGGTTTAAGTTATTATTTATTTTTCAACAAAAGTAGGAGTATTCACAAATATTTTCCCAGTCAACTTGGTCTGTTTCTTTTATTAAACAGCAATAATATTATGTATCTACATTTACATTAGACTAGGTTTCAGTACAAGGATAAATCAACTCTAAAAGTGTTAGCTTTGTATGAATATAATTTTGCGTGTGCCAGTTGAATTCTTCAACGTTTACATGTATATGGATGCAGGATGGAGGTCGATGTCCATGTCTTTCTCAGTTACTCAATGCCTTACATTTTGAGATAAAATACTATTCAAGTTTGGTGGAAAGACAGTCAGAACTTATGAGCCATCTCTATACCCCTTGAAAACTTCATTTTTACCTGAAAGGGTCCATTTTTTTCTAAATTAATTTTTCAAAATTAAATTATATTTAATATTGGTGTCTTTAACTTAAATGTAATGTTACTAATCTACCACACTGTACTTCACACTTTATTTCTTCCTCTTTTACTGATGCAAACATGCACCAAGGAAACCCTCTGCTATCGGTTTGAACCTGCTGCTACAGCATTGTCTTTCTTTTACCCTGCATTTTCCTTCTTTTCCTGCTTCTTCTTTAAGCAGTTGTTTTGCTAAGAACAGTAATGTATTTTCCCATTTAGTGCATGTTAGTACATGTTAGTGGAAGGAAAAGAAGTTTGGAAAGTATTATATTTACTTTTAAGTGTCATAGATTTCTCTAAGGACAGATAGCTTAACCAGCATAATTGAAAGGATCAGTTTAGTGTTTGGGAAACTGTTTACATAATTTTGTTAGACAGTTTATTTCATCAATTTTAAAATGTGGTTAATAGTCCAGGTACTAGGACTATGTTTAGAATGATTAAATAGCAGAGATGCAAAAGAACTATTTCTTTGAGCTTTATTCTCAGGGCAGCATAAGGATGCTTTTTTTTTTTTATTTTGTTTTTACAAAGGTATCCATAGTACCAGGGCCTTCTAAATTAATTAATTAATTTTTTTGCCTCCTTGTCATTTTTTCCCTGAACTGCACAAATAGTTCCCATTTCCACTCTAAATTCAGGGCATGAGGCTGCCGTGTGCCTTTGCAAGGAGAATGTTAAAGAATTCAGTGGAGCAGTGAGGCAGAGCGAGACTCTGGAGCCAGTTGGAATCATCTGATCACAGGGGACCCACAGGAAGATGTTGGGTAAAGGAAGGACTGAGTCTTTTTAAAGGGAGGTACTTATTAAAAATTCTATCAGGAAGATACCCAAGGAGCTTCCCTCTGGGGGAAAATGGAGAACTCACTTATGGAAGTCAATTCAACTTCATTTCTGATCCCAGTGGAGGCGGATGGAAGGGAAGCTGGATACAGTTTATAATGAAAAATCAGGTGGGCAATGGCTGAAATCATGAAGAACTGGCTCTCATATTGCCTTTTGTACTGAAATATCACAATGACCTTGGACAAGCTGGTCCTTCCTGAATCTCATTTTCCCTCCTGCACATTAAGTGACCACACCATTTCAAATGCCAACTGTCACTTTTAACATTTCCTGACTCTAGATTCCATCAACTGCAGTACCTGGGAAGGGAACTCAGCAGTGGTAGAATTGGAGCATGATGTTGCACAGCATACTTTTGGAAAGGAGTCCAGGTGTATTTGGGACAAGCCATGCTTCCAATTACCTGAGTGCAGAGATGCGTGGTGCTGCCTATAGTCACTGACTGACATTAATCATGTCAGCTCCCTTTTCTACAAGAATGACTGCTTTAATGGGAAATTCCAGCCACTGTCAACATGCCAGGGGGTGTGAAGAAGGAAGGGTAGATGAATAGGAGGGTGTTATTAGAAGGGAAATGATGGATGAGAAAGTCAAGCCCCTGTCTGCAGAGAGGGGGCAGAGGTTGGGAGGGAAGCTGGAGCATGGCTTAAAGTAGCTTGAGCCATTGTCACTGGAGAATATTTAAAAATACAGCAAATTCAGCTACTCCTGTCCTAGGCCCCCTTCATGTATGATATTACTTGCAGTGTCTGCTGCCTGTATAGTGTCAGGTTAAATGTGCAGCCCATGCCTTCTTTTGAATGTTGTCTTTAACATTTTCAATGGGTGCGATTCTATTTTCTATTCCAAATACTAGAAAGGATAGTATTTTTTTTGCCATTTAATGTGATTTAAGAGGAAATGCTTATAAAGTTATTAATATAAACATAGTATATATTAAATTTATGAAAAGTGATCTTAGAATTGTGTTTTATAATCTATCGATTCTTTTATTTTTTCAATTTTCACTTATGTCAATTAAGCCTCTCAAAAGTTTGAAGGGTAGAATAGGAATCATTTTCATATTGCGGATGTGGAAGCCTTAGATTGATGATATTTTTTATTGGATATATTCTTTATTTACATTTTAAATGTTATCCCCTTTCCCAGTTTCCCCCCTCCCGGGTAGCCCCTATCCCATCCTCCCTCCCCCTACTTCTGTGAGGGTGTTCCTCCACCCACTCACTCCCACCTCCCTGCCCTCTATTCCCCTACAATGGGGCATCTAGTGAGCCTTCATAGAAATAAGGATCTCTCCTCCCCCTGATGCCTGACATATGCAGCTAGAGTCATGTGTACCTCTTGGTCAATGGCTTAGTCCCTGGGAGCTCTGGGGGGGAGGGTCTGGTTTGTTGGTATTGTTGTTCTTCCTATGAGGTTGCAACCCCCTTCAGCTCCTTTAGTCCTTTCTCTAACTCCTTCTTTAGGGACCCCACACTCAGTCCAATGGTTCACTGTGAGCATCTGCCACTGTATTTGTAAGGTTCTGGCAGCCATGTCAGGTTCCTTTCAGCAAGCATTTCTTGGCTTCCACAATTGGTAGGGGTTTGTTAACTGTATATGAGATGAATCCCAGGTGGTACAGTTTCTCCATGGTCTTTCCTGCAGTCTCTTCTTTATATCTTACTTGCTCCTGTGACTATTTTGTTCTTCCTCTCAGAAAAAAATGAATCACCCACACTTTGGACTTCATTCTTCTTGAACTTCATGAGATATTTTAATAAGATAAATTCCAGCATTGTGACAAAAAGAGGGGAATTCCTAATGAATGGGTAATTAATCCAATGAGTTGCATGAACGGTGAGGTCCTTTAATGAGACACTCTCTTTTCTACTTTATATTAGATTCTCATACTTCTAAACAACACAGAGATCTGCTTTTACTTCTTTAAAAATCTCAAACTTTAGACTAATAGCATAAGTTAATGTATGTTCTATGAAAGAGAGAAGCAGGATTTGTTCGAATCTGATAGACTATATACAGATTTCATTCTGTCTTCATATGAATGACTATTTCCCTAGTCATGTAATTAATGTACTGCATTTGGGGCAATGTAAGCAAGTTCTTAGGCTATGCCAGAAGCGGATTCCCATGCAGTTTGAGTAATGCACACAAATCATATAGTCAGCATCATTAGCAGTGACTATTTAAGAAATAAAGTTGTTTAGAAACTGAGAATTTGTTAATGAGATGTTCCTATAGGCCATCCTATAGGAATGGCATAATGAAGGCTTATAATATGGATAGTGGAAACATGCCCAGACTTGAGATTTTATTTAAAAATTATTACCATTATGTGTTCCCAAAAATTATAATATCAGTTTTTGTGTCTACATAATTGAAAAATGTCTGTCTCACATTCATTACACAAGTTGATCATAAAGTGGTCACCTCTCATAACCTGGGAGTTTTAAAACAAGAAATTGTACTATGCATATAAATGTGAACTTGGGATATCTGGCTTCCTTCACAGACTGAAACGAACAACATTATTCCTACAACTAAGCCTCAGACAACATGGCAGAAGAGGTAAGAGGAAAATGAATGGGGAGTTTGTGTGAGACAGTGCCTTCTAGTAATGCAGAAGGGAAATCCCTAAACTCTCACCATGACAGTCCAAAAGAGAGCTAAGCAAGACAACCTCAAGATACTTGCTTATGTAGAAGGAGGAACATAAAAGACCCCTACCCTCTAGAAACTAGAGGCAACTAAGGAATGCTGAGAGAGAAAGAGAAAAATAGAGAGAGAGAGAGAGAGAGAGAGAGAAGGAGAGAGAGAAGGAGAGAGAGAGAGAGAGAGAGAGAGAGAGAGAGAGAGAGAGAGAGGTAAGATCACACTAGTTAAATATCCAGTACCAATTTTTATGAAAAAATAATGCATGTAACATTATACTGACTGAGCAGATTAATTTATATGTATATAAAATATACATATATTTTACATGTATATACATATCTAAATTTAATAAAATGGAAGCCACAAATATGAAGTTTCAAATTGGGAATAAAAAAGAGAAAGGATCTCATTGTAATTTCAAAAATAAAAGGTGAAAATATCAACCAAAATAATGATGTAAAATTAGTTTTAAAAATGTTTTCTGTTCTTTCTTTACAAGTAGCATACTCAATGATATTTAATTTACCATATGTATTAATTACCATGAAAGTTTCCCCTGTGATAGTTGCCATACAAGTCTAGAGTACAAAGACCTTGGCTGCATCACTAGACATATGGTACACTTAATGTCAAAAATGTGTTCGTATTTATAGGTGTTTTCAAAATATGTTAACCTTGGAAAGAGGTTATCACAGGGGATTAATTACTCCAATGTGTTCCTTACGTAAGATGAAAAACACTTAGATTTCTCTTAACATCAATTATCACCCTCAATTAATTTTTGTTGAGAATTCATGAGACCATTGGAACATATCAACATAAGAATAATTTTAGATGGCCAGCAGCATTCAGTCATGTCCAATAAAGCTTTCAATAATGATGGAAACACATTTTGTCCTGCCCCACAGTAGACATAACCTGCCTGGCATGAATTTTCAAGTTCTACTTAATATTCATTATGTAAAATGTAAGTGGCTACACTAAATGATGGCAGTGATTTTGCAATCAACAGCACAAATAGCAAGGAAATGACATTGTCCTCCTCATCATTTGCCTCAATTTGTTATTCATTTAAATTAAATGTACTTCAAATTTTTATTTTTTAAATGTGTTTTTCTTTTTTTTCTTTTTTTATTCTATATATTATTTATTTACATTTCAAATGATTTCCCCTTTTATAGACCCCCACTCCCCAAAAGTCCCATCAGCCCCCTTCCCTCCCCCTGTTTTCCCACCCAACCCTTCCCACTTCCCTGTTCTGGTTTTGCCCTATACTGCTTCACTGAGTCTTTCCAGAACAAGGGGCCACTCCGCTGTTCTTCTTGTACCTCATTTGATGTGTGGATTATGTTTTGGCTATTCCAGTTTTCTAGGTTCATATCCACTTATTAGGGAGTGCATACCATGATTCATCTTTTGAGTCTGGGTTACCTCACTTAGTATAATGTTCGCCAGCTTCATCCATTTGCCTAAGAATTTCATGAATTAATTGTTTCTAATGGCTGAATAGTACTCCATTGTGTATATATATCAATTTTTTTGCATCCACTCTTCTGTTGAGGGATACCTGGGTTTATTCCAGCTTCTGGCAATTATAAATAGGGCTGCGATGAACATAGTGGAACATGTATCCTTATTACATGCTGGGGAATCTTCTGGGTATATGCCCAGGAGTAGTATAGAAGGATCTTCTGGAAGTGAGGTGCACAGTTTTTGGAGGAACCGCCAGACTGATTTCCAGAGTGGTTATACTGATTTGCAACCCCACGAGCAGTGGAGGAGTGTTCCTCTTTCTGCACTTTCTCGCCAACATCTGCTGTCTCCTGAATTTTTAATCTTAGCCATTCTGACTGGTGTAAGGTGAAATCTCAGGGTTGTTTTGATTTGCATTTCCCTAATGACTAATGAAGTTGAGCACTTTTTAAGATGCTTCTCCGACATCTGAAGTTCTTCACGTGAAAATTATTTGTTTAACTTTACTCCATTTTTTAATAGGATTATTTGGTTTTCTGGAGTCTAACTTCTTGAGTTATTTATATATATTGGATATTAGGCATCTATCTGATATAGGGTTGGTGAGTATCTTTTCCCAATTTGTTGGTTGCCGATTTGTCATCCAAAGGATGCTGTCCTTTGCCTTACAGAAACTTTGTAATTTTATGAGGTGCCATTTGTCAATTCTTGATCTTAGAGCATATGCTATTGGTGTTCTGTTCAGGAACTTTCCCCCTGTACCGATGTCCTCAAGGGTCTTCCCCAGTTTCTTTTCTATTTAGCTTCAAAATGTCTGGCTTTATGTGGAGGTCCTTGATCCATTTGGAGTTGAGCTTATTACAATGAGACACGGATGGATCAATTCCCATTCTTCTGCATGCTGACGTCCAGTTGAACCAGCACCATTTGTTGAAAAGGCTATCTTTTTTCCATTGGATATTTTCTGCCCCTTTGTCAAGGATCAAGTGGCCATAGGTATGTGGGTTCATTTCTGGATCTTCAATCCTGTTCCATTGATCTGACTGCCTGTCACTTTAACAATACCATGCAGTTTTTAACACTATTGCTCTGTAGTATTGCTTGAGGTCAGGGATACTTTTACCCCCAGAATCTTTTACTGTTGAGAATAGTTTTAGCTATCCTGGGTTTTTTGTTATTCCAGATGAATTTGAGGATTGTTCTTTCTATCTCTGTGAAGAATTGAGTTGGGATTTTGATGGGTATTGCGTTGAATCTGTATATTGCTTTTGGCAAATTGGCTATTTTATCTATATTAGTCCTGCCGATCCATGAGCATGGGAGGTTTTTCCATTTTTTGAGGTCTTCTTCCATTTCCTTATTCATAGTCTTAAAGTTCTTGTCATACAGATATTTCACATGTTTTCTAAGAGTCAACCCAAGATGCTTTATACTGTTTGTGGCTATTGTGAAGGGGATCATTTCCCTAATTTCTTTCTCAGCCTGCTTATCCTTTGAGTATAGGAAGGCCACTGATTTGCTTGAGTTGATTTTATAACCTGCCACTTTGCTGAACTTGTTTATCAGCTGTAGGAGTTCTCTAGTGGAGTTTTTTGGGTCACTTAGGTAGACTATCATATCATCTGCAAATAATGATAGTTTGACTTCTTCCTTTCCAATTTGTATCCCTTTGACCTCCTTATGTTGTCTAATTGCCCGAGCTAGAACCTCAGGTACAATATTGAAAAGATATGGAGAAAGGGGGCGGCACTATCTAGTCCCTGATTTTAGTGAGATTGCTTCAAGTTTTTCTCCATTTAGTTTGATGCTGGCTACTGGTTTGCTGTATATTGCTTTTACTATGTTTAGGTATGAGCCTTGAATTCCTGTTCTTTCCAAGACTTTGAGCATGAAAGGATGCTGAATTTTGTCAAATGCTTTTTCAGCATCCAATGAAATGACCATGTGTTTTTTTCTTTGAGTTTGTTTATGTATTGGATTGCATTGATGGATTTCCGTATATTGAACCAACCCTGCATCCCTGGGATAAAGCCTACTTGATCATGGTGGATGATTATTTTGATGTATTCTTGGATTCAGTTGGCAAGAATTTTATTGAGTATTCTTGCATAGATGTTCATAAGGGAAATTGGTCTGAAGTTCTCTTTCTTTGTTGAATCTTTGTGTGGTTTTGGTATCAGCGTAATTGTGGCTTCATAGAAGGAATTGGGTAAGGTTCCTTCTGTTTCTATTTTGTGGAATAGTTTGAAGAGTATTGGTGTTAGGTCTTCTATGAAGGTCTGATAGAATTCTGCACTGAAACCATCTGGTCCTGTGCTTTTTCTGTTTGGAAGACTTTCTATGATCACTTCTATTTCTTTAGCGGTTATGGGACTGTTTAGATGATCTATTTGGTCCTGATTTAATTTTGGTATTTGGTATCTGTCAAGAAAATTGTATATTTTCTCCAGATTCTCCAGTTGCGTTGAGTATAGGCTTTTGTAGTAGGATCTGATGATTTTTTGGATTTCTTCAGTTTCTGTTGTTATATCCCCCTTTTCATTTCTAATTCTGTTAATTTGTATGCTTTCTCTGTGCCCTTTGGTCAGTCTGGCTAAGGGTTTATCTATCCTGTTCATTTTCTCAAAGAACCAGCTCCTGGATTCGTTGATTCTTTGTATGGTTCTCTTTGTTTCCACTTGATTGATTTCAGCCCTGAGTTTGATGATTTCCTGTCTTCTACTCCTCCTGGGGGAATTGGCTTCTTTTTGTTCCAGGGCTTTCACGTGTGTCATTAGGCTGCTAGTGTATGCTCTCTCTATTTTCTTTTTGGAGGCACTCAGGGCTATGAGTTTTCCTCTTAGCACTGCTTTCATTGTTTCCCAAAGATTTGGGTATGTTGTGCCTTCATTTTCATTAAATTCTAAAAAGTCTCTGATTCCATTCTTTATTTCTTCTTTGTTCAAGGTGTCATTGAGTATTGTTCAACCTCCATGTGTATGTGCGCTTTCTGTTGTTTTTGTTGCTATTGAAAACCACTCTTATACCATAGTGATCTGATAGGAGTCATGGGATTAGTTTGTTCTTCTTGTATTTGTTGAGGTCTGTCTTATGACCAATTACATGGTCGATTTTGGAGAAGGTACCATGAGGTGCTGAGAAAACAGAATATTCTTTTGCTTTAGGGTGAAATGTTCTATAAATATCAGTCAAATCCAATTGGTCCAAAACTTCAATTTGTTTTCTTGTGTCCCTGTTTAGTTTCTGTTTTCCTGATCAGTCCATTGAGGAGAGTGGAGTGTTGAAGTCCCCTACAATTATTGTGGTAGGTGAAATATGTGCTTTGAGCTTTAGTAAAGTTTCTTTTACGAATGAGGGTGTCCTTGCATTTGGAGCATAGATGTTCAGAATTGAAAGTTCTTCTTGGTGGATTTTTCCTTTGACCAGCAAGAAGTGTCCCTCAGTGTCTCTTTTGATGACTTTAGGTTGAAAGTCAATTTTATCTGATATTAGAATGGCTACTCCGGCTCGTTTCCCGAGACCATTGGCTTGTAAAATTGTCTTCCAGCCTTTTACTCTAAGGTAGTTTTTGTCTTTGACATTTAGGTGTGTTTCCTGTATGCATCAAAATGTAGGGTCCATTTTCCTTATCCAGTCATTTAGTCTATGTCTTTTTATTGGGGCATTGAGTCCATTGATGTTAAGAGATATTAAGGAATAGTGATTATTACTTCCTATCATTTTTGATGTTCTTTTTATATTTGAGTGGTTATCTTCTTTTGGGTTTGATGAAGGAAGGTTACTATCTTGCTTTTTGCAGGGTGTAGTTTCCCTCCTTGTATTGGAATTTTCCTCCTATTATTCTTTGCAGAGCTGGGTTTGTGGAAAGATATTGTGTAAATTTGGTTTTGTCATGGAATGTCTTGGTTTCTCCATCTATTGTGATTGAGAGTTTTGCTGAGTATAGTAGTCTTGGCTGACATTTGTGTTCTCTTAGAGTCTGCATGAGATCTGCTCAGGATCTTCTAGCTTTCATGGTCTCTGGTGAGAAGTCTGGTGCGATTCTGATAGGTCTTCCTTTATATGTGACTTGCCATTTTTCTCTTACTGACTTTAATATTCTTTCTTTGTTTAGTGTATTTGCAGTTTTAATTATTATGTGGCAGGAGGTATTTCTGCTCAGGTCCAGTCTGTTTGGAGTTCTGTAGACTTCTTGTATATTCATAGGCATCTCTCTCTTTAAGTTGGGAAAGTTTTCTTCCATAATTTTGTTGAAAATATTTGCTGGCCCTTTCAGTTGTAAATCTTCACTCTCATCTATACCTATAATCCTTAGGTATGGTCTTCTCATTGTATCCTGGATTTCCTGGATGTTCTGGGAAACAAGCTTTTTGCATTTTGCATGTTCTTTGACTGTTGAATCAATGGTTTCTATGGTATCTTCAGCATCTGAGATTCTTTCTTCCATCTCTTGTATTCTGTTGTTTATATTTGCATCTATGGCCCCTGATTTCTTCTCAAGGTTTTCTATCTCCAAAGTTGTCTCCCTTTGTGATTTCTTAGTTGTTTCTCTTCTGTTTTTAGATCCAGGATGGTTTTGCTCAGTTCCATCATTTGTTTTTTTTTTTTGTGTTTTCCTGTAATTCTTTAAGAGATTTTTTGTTTCCTCATTCACGACTTTTGCCTCTTGACTCAAGTTCTGCATTTCTTTAAGGTTTTTGTGTGTGTGTGTGTGTTTCTTCTTTATTGGCTTCTATCTCTTGAGCCTTATTCTCCTGCATTTCTTTAAGTGATTTTTTGTGTTTCCATTATACGGGTTTCTAGCTTATTCATGTTTTTAAGAGATTCATTTATGTCCTTTTTGTGTTCTTCTAGCAGCATCACCACCAGTGATTTTAAATCCAAATCTTGTTTCTCTGGTGTGTTGGCATAACCAGGACTTGCTGATGTTGGAGAGTTTGGCTTAGATGCTGCCATATTGCCTAGATTTCTGTTAGTAGTGTTCCTGTGTTTGCCCTTTGTCCTCTTCTTCTCTAGAGTTAGTTGGTCTTGTCTCTGGCTGGTGTCTGAGCCTCCTGAGAGATTCTGGGGCTATTTCTGCAACACTGGATGGCTGCCTTTCCCCTGTATCAGATTGCTGATGTGCTGTCCTCCTTTTGGGTGCCCTTGCAGCCCTAGTGTGCTTTGCCCCAGACTTTGTCTGTGAACCAGAGGTGCCCGTTTGCTCCTTCAGGGAGTGCTGAAGGGTGTTTGCTGTGGGGACCTTTTCTGCGTGCTGATCACTCTGCTGGGCAGCAGATCTCCCAACCGGGTTGGTGTACACAAGGCTAGCCTAGCTGCTCAGGCCCTGAGTCTAGGCAAAAGCCTGGGAGGCCAAGGTCCGAGCAAAGTTCCCCTCGGGCTATGACTGTTAATTGGGTCTGTCAGGTGGCCAGGATGGCAGGAGGTGTGCACTCCCTGAAAGTGCTGGGAGAATCTGCTGGGCTAAAAACCTCCTGGCTGGGTTGACACACAGATGGCCCACTGAGCAGTCCAGTTCTTGGGGTCAGTCCAGGACCTTTTGGGGCCTAGACCCCCGCTATGTTAGCCTCGGGCTATGCCTGTTATCCGGCTTTGCCTACTAGAACTCTCTGGCGTCCTGTAGGCAAAATGGTGGCGTGCACTGGGATCAGGCAAAAAACTCCTGGCTGGGTTGGCACCCGGGTGGCCCCCCAAACAGCCCAGGGCCTGGGTGCAGGCCAATGCCAGTCTGGCCTAGACCCCCGCAATGTTGGCCTCGGGTTATGTTTGCGTACCTCAGTCTGTCTGATCGCTCTGTAGTCCGAGAACCAAGATAGAGGCAAGTCTCTCATAACTGACTGGCGGGAGGCAGAGTTCTGAAGTGGCTTCTGTGTGGTGAAAGGCACCGTAAATCCGCTGCTGCTTGCAGCCCAGCTGGCCAGTGAAGGACAGTGGTCGTGGGCGCAGGGCCTGCCTGGACCCTTTGTCACCTTGGTTCCACTGCTTTCAAATTTTTATTAAATCCATAAATACATACATCTAAATTTGATAATATGTTACTGGTAGATTATAATATTGACACCATTTTGTGAATGTGTGTGTGCAGTGGTAGATATTTCAATGTCTATTATAGGTGTAACACATTTCTTCTTTATAAAATAATGTTTCACTGAACCCAGGATTAAAAATTCCCTACATTGAATCTATCAGCGCTAACTTCTGTGCTCATGTTAGCCTTCACTAATCAGTACTTTTATTCTTCCCAAATAACCCAAGTGTGGCCTTAACATTCTCTTCTCAATGCTTATTCAGGGAAGAATTACCAGCCTGGTACATTTTACACAAGAGAAAGAGCTTATGGGTATTTTTTGTAATAAGTAGCTTTTATGTTTTCTTCCAAATCCAAATCATTTTACAGGGTCTAAATTTTCTTCTGTAGTAAGACAATAGTATATTACATAAAAAGAATATCATTATCCTTCTTGAAATCAGCCTAAAATACTTAGCCAATATAATCCAACAATATTTGAATTTATATAAATACTTAACATTATTGGCATCAAATGTTAGAGAGAGTTGTATATATAAAATCAGAGAAAGTGAATACTGCTTCCAGCTGAATTTATTTGATAGAATAAAGTACGAATTTTCATATGTGTGTGTGTGTTGTTTGTGTGTATGTATCACCCTTCCACACTTAACAAATATTGAGAAATAAGTCAATAATACGAATAGAATTTACACATATATATATTTAGCTTTTTAAACAGTCCAATGTTATTCTGTATTTATTGAAACTGTGTCTTTTATTGGCAATCTCTATTAAAATCAAGAGGGTGATATTTAGTGACCACATGTATATCTGCATAAAATCATATGCAAGCATGTTCACATGCTCAAAAATGCACAACATGTTTTCCTCAGAGACTTATCATTAAGAACATGGACATAGACCTTAGATTATAAAATACGATAATTAGAGGAAATGCTGAAATTCATGCATTTTGGATTGTTTACCAAGAAGCAGAGACACTGAGATGAAAATTAGCACAGTTTAGTCTTCCCTAGAATTACTCACTTTTTTTTTCTTCAAAATGAAGGAAAGGAATAAGAATTCAGACTAGAGGGGAAGAAAGTCAACTTTTGTTTCCATCTCAGTGGAACAACACTGTGAACACTGAGGAAGATTTCAAAGAGGCTGTGATCTCCAGAGATATGCTGAGCTAAACAAGAGGATCTAGCTCCTGCATGTTCACAAGGGAATTCATCAATGGATATAAACTATTCAGAAAGAAACAAAACTATAGGGAAGCAAACATGTGACTTTTCTTAGGTTCTATTTCCAAAGAAAGTTGGAAGCTATGAATTATTTTGGCCCTGCTACTGTACCAACTGGGAAAATAACTCTGATACCATAAACTTTTTACCGTTTGTGAAATCACTAATTTAACAACTAATTTTCAATTTTACATATAAAAATGGAGACAAAGCAATACATTGGCCTATTTATTAAAATCTAAGAACTCTGCTAGGCATTGTGGCATTCACCTTTAACTTCATCACTCAGGAGGCAGGCAGAGTCTGAGTCCCAGACCAGAGGCCAACCTAGTAAACTGACTGAGTTCTGGGACAGCTAGGGATGAACAGGGAAACCTTGCCTTGGAAAAAAATAAAACCAACATCAACAACAAAATCTGAGAACTATTGGATGAACAGGACAGGAATTCAAGCCTTCATTCTTCTAAATAAGAGGTAACCATTGTTAGCATCACTGAGTATGATCATAAAAGTCAACATTAATTCTTGTCACGTGCGGAGTCTTCAAAGTTGTCTGGGCATTTTACAGGGTTAATTACAACTTTGGACAATTCTGTAGATCAAGAATACACAAATACTTAAGAATCACATGGGTAAGCAAGATGGACCAGCTGGTAAAAGAACTTGCCTCCAAACTTCATAACCTGTGTTGAGTCTCCAAAACCCATAGGTAGAAATATAAATGTGACAAATGTTAAGTTGTTGTCCAACCACCACACATGTACCTACCTACACAAATGCGCACGTGCACGCGCACGCACACACACACACACACACACACACACACACACACAAACATTAATTAATAATTCAATAAAGATGTAACACACACCATTTTTTAAAAGCTCATAATATTTTTAAATATGTTTACTGTTTTGATTTTGGCTGCATTCATGCCTAATAAGATATACAGTTGGCCTGCTGACAACAAGTGCATTGTATCCTATTCTTTATTTTATTATTATTATTATTATTATTATTATTATTTATTTGTTTTTTTGGTTTTTCGAGACAGGGTTTCTCTGTATAGCCCTGGCTGTCCTGGATCTCACTCTGTAGACCAGGGTGGCCTTGAACTCAGAAATCTGCCTGCCTCTGCCTCCCAAGTTCTGGGATTAAAGGCTGCCACCACTGCCCGAATGTACCCTATTCTTATTACTATGAAAGATTTCTTCTTCTCTTTTCCAAACCTAATTTGTAGCCTCTAACCACCACTATCCATTTCAACATATTTCCTTCCCAAATACAAGTTGTCCAGAATAATTTAAGGAAGTAACATACATTCCTCATCTCATTTTCTTCTCTTCTGAGTTTTGGCAGGTCAAGATACAGGTATATTAGATGTATGTCCTACTTTGGAGATGGAGTGACTAACAGTAGACACCTGACAAAGTAAGCCAGTGTTCACAATGCATCTTATTTACGGCTTTATTAGTATTTTATACACATTTTTATATTTGTTATACAGTATATTGTTCATTAATTAATTTATTTTTTCACTTTACATTCATACTTTTCTCCCTCCTCTCAACCTAGTCCTTCCCTCTCTGCCTTCCAATTCCCCCTCCTTTTCCCTTCAGAGACTTGTAGGCCTCTCCTGGATATCAACTCTCTTCAGACTATCAAGTTGCATTAGGACTAGCCACATCTTCTCCTTATTGAGCCTAGAAAAATCAGTCTAATTCGAGGAAAGAAATGCAAACGCAGGTAACAGAGTCTAAGACATACCCTGATCCTGCTTTTGGGGGTCCCACATGAAGACCAAACTACCTGTCTGTTACATATTGCAGAGAACCTAGATCCATCCTGTGCACGCTCTATGATGGATTATTCAGTCTTGGTGAGCCCCTGTGGTTTGAGGGTGGATGTTTTTTGTAGCCTTTCTTTCTTTCTTTCTTTCTTTCTTTCTTTCTTTCTTTCTTTCTTTCTTTCTTTCTTTCTTTCTTTCTTTCTTCCTTTCTCTTTCTTTCTTTCTTTCTCTTTCTTTCTTTTTTATAAATGAACATTTTTCATTGAATATTTTCTTTATTTATATGTCAAATGCTATCCCCTTTCCTGCCCTGCCCCCACAGAAATCACCTATCCTATCCCTTCTCCTGCTTCTGTGAGGATGTTCCCCCCAACCATCCACCCACTACTGCCTCCCTGCCCTAGAATTCCCCTACATTGGGGCATGGAGCCTTCACAGGATCAAGAATGTCTTCTCCCATTGATGCCTGATAAAACCATCCTCTGCTACATATGTGGCTGGAACCATGGGTTCCTCCATTTGTACTCCTTGGTTGGTGGTTTAGTTCCTCAGAGCTCTGGGGTGGGGACTCTGGTTGTTGGTATTGAGGTTGCAAACCACTTCAGCTCTGTCAGTCATTTCTGTACCTCTTCCATTGGGGACCCCATGCTCACTCCAATGTTTCGCTGGTGTCCTTATCTTCTCTAGCTCTTTCCATCCTTTGTCCTGCTCTTCCACAAAATTCCCAGAACTCCTATTAGTATTCAGCTGTATCTATTAAGAACATCATCAATTTTGTTTAGATTTTCAAATTTTATAACATACAAGTTTTTGGAGTAAGACCTTAGGATCTTTGGATTTCCATGATGTCTGTTGTTATGTCTCCCTTTTTATTCCTAATTTTGTTAGCTTAAATATTCTTTCTCTGCCTTTTATTTAGTTTGGCTGATGATTTGTATATCTTGTTGATTTTCCCAAAGAACCAACCCTTGGCCTCATTAATTTTTTTATATTGTTCTCTTTGTTTCTAATTCATTGATTTTTGCTGTGAATTTGATTATTTCCTGCCTTGTAATCCCCTTGGGTGTTTGCTCTTTTTCGTTCTAGAGATTTCTGGTGTGCTGTTAAGTTGCTAGGATGGGATCTCTCCAATTTCTTTGTGAAGGCACTTAGTACTATGAACTTTTCTCTTAGCACTGCCTTCACCGTGTCCCATAAATTTTGGTATGTTGTGCCCTCATTCTCATTGAATTCTAGAAAGGCTTTATTTTTTTTTTTTCTGTATTACTTTCCCAGTCCAAGGATCATTAAGTAGTGTTTTTCAGTTTTATGCATTTGTTGGTTTTATGTTGTTTCTGTCATTGTTGAAATCCAGCTTTAATTCATAGTGGACTGATAAGGTACAGAGAGTTATCTCAATATTCTTGTATCTGTTGATATTTGCTCGGTGACTGTAATGGCAGATTTGTGTGTCAATTTGATAAAAGAAAAAAGAGCCTACTTTGAGGAAATGCCTCCATGATATCTACCTGTAAGTCATTTTCTCAATTAGTGATCAAGGATGGGAAGGCCCATTGTGGGTGGTGCCATGTCTTGATTGGTAGTGCTGGGTTCTATGAGAAAGCAAGCAGCGCAAACCAGCTCCTGCCTCCAAGTTCTTGCCCTGTGTGAGTGTCTGTCCTGACATCTTTTGGTGATGAACAGCAATGTGGAACTGTAACCTGAATAAACCCTTTCCTCCTCAACTTCCTTCTTGGCCATGATGTTTTGTGCAATAATACACACCTTGACTAAGATAGTCACCAAGTAAATGGTCAGTTTGGGAGAGGGTTTCATGAGGTGATGAAAAGGTATTTTGTGTGATTTGGTGAAATGTTATGTAGGTATCTGTTATGTCCATTTGATTCCTAGCATCAGATAGATTCATTATTTCTGTTTAGTTTGTTTTTTCTTTCTTTTCTTTTTTTAATTTTTTATTAGATAATATCTTTATTTACATTTAAATGTTTTTATTAGACATTTGCTTTATTTACACATCAAATGTTATTGCCTTTTCTCATTACCCCTCTGAAAACCCTCTATCCCATGCCCCTCTCCCACTTTCCTGACCTGGCATTCCCCTTTACTGGGCCATCAAGTGTTCACCGGACCAATGGCATCTCCTCTCACTGATGTCTGAAAAGCTACATATGTAACTAAAGGCAGGGGTCCTTCCATGTGTACTCTTTGGTTGGTGGTTTTGTCCCTGGGAGCTCTGGATATACTGGTTGGTACATATTATTGCTCCTCCTATTGGGCTGCAAACCTATTCAACTCCTTTATTACTTTCTCTAGCTCCTCCATTGGCTGTGAACCATGAGTATTTTGATCCCACTTCTAAGAAGGATCAAAGTATTGACACTTTTTGTCTTCCTTTTTCTTGAGCTTCATGTGGTTTGTGAATTGTATCTTGAGTATTCTGAACTTTTGGGCTAATATCCATTGTGTAATATTTCACATGTTCTGTATCCATTCTTCCTTTGAAGGATATCTGGGTTGTTTCCAGCTTCTGGCTATTATAAACAAGACTGCTATGAACATAGTGGAGCATGTGTCCTGGTTATATGTTGAGGAATCTTTTGGTTATCTGGAAGTCCTATTTATTCATTAGAGTAGAGTACTAAAGCTTCCCCCTCCCTGTAAATATGAGGGGTTTGATGTGTTACTTAAGTTTTGGTAATGTTTCTTTTATGAATGTAGGTGCCTGCACTTTGGGGGAGTAGATACTCATAATTGAGATGGCATCTTAGTAGATTTTTCTTTGATAAGAATGAAATGTCTTTTCCCCATCTCTTTTGATTTATTTTGGTTGAACTATATTTTATTGGATGTTAGAATAGTTACTTCTACTTACTTATTGGGGGCATTTGCTTGAAAAACTTTGCTCTTCATATTTGCCAAGCACATTTTTTCAATTCTCTCCCCAGACTCTTACATATTATTTATTCATTTGAACATTGAGTATATATTAATTCATTTCATTTCAGTGAGTATCTTCAGTTATATATCACATCATCTCATGGACATTATTGTAAGAATTCTTGTATTTATATCATTTTTGTAAAATAAATAATGTCTATGAAGAATAATGGTGAGAGTAGGAGTTTGATGGTTGGGCATGATGTCTCTTGTTTAATCCAAGCATTCAATATGGAATAGCAGGCAGATCTCTGAATTCAAAGAAAGGTTGACTTACACAGTGAGTTCTAAGATGTCCAGGGCTAATCCAGTGAGAGACCCTGTCTCAATAAAATGTACAACAAAATAAAGATTTTGAGAAGTGACTATTTAAATTTAATGACAGTATGTAGTTATCCATCAAAATGATCTAACAAGTTCATACTTTCACTCAAGATACATTAATGTCTTTTTTATATGTTATCAATGTAAGCTAATGATAATTTGAAAATTAGGTCATCAATGAATAATTTTAGTTGAAGTTTGTTTTACATTTACACTAGTAATTTACCTCAAAAGTAATTTTTCAAATTATTATTTGGATATGATATAATATACAGTTCAAAGTTCAAAATATATTTTTTTCTTATAAATATCTTTCAGTCATCTAAATGACAATTTTTGAAAGACTGCAGTTTTCAAAATTACACATTCATCTTGCTGGCTATAAATATATAATTTTCTATATAAGTATGAGTGAAATGTTTACTTTATATATAGATACTTCCCTGGGTCTTGGGAAATAGCTCATTCATTCAAACCTAGAAGTAAAATGACCTGAAGTTGGATCCCACCATCCATCTGAATAGCAAATTGTGCTGACACCTGTTTCCACAATAGGTAAATAAGAGCAGGATACAGGTTGAGCCCTAAAACCTCTCAGGGCAGATATTCTGATCTACACAGCAGTGTTCCAGGCAAATGAGTGGGCATGTCTCAAAAGAAAGTGGAAGTCATCTGATGACCAATACACGGGGCTGTGTTCTGACCATAGGAACACTGTTCACATGTTTCCATACCTACACATGTATTGACATTCACATTCACCTGAACACACACATACACACACACACACACACACACACACACACACACACACAGTCCACATAATGTAATTGATTAATTTATAGCACCAATTGCATCAACTTTCCTTTTATGCTGGGTAATTTTCCTAATGTTAGAATGGTTAATAATTATAATAAAATGTTTTTTGTTTAATTCCATACCTTAATGTCCATTTATAGCCATGGAGAACAACAAAAAAAAAAACCTATAGCATTCAATTTTTTCCATAAATATCCTCTTTTACATTTTTTATTCGATATATTTTTATTTACATTTCAAATGATTTCCCCTTTTCTGACCCCCCACTCCCCGAAAGTCACATAAGCTCCCTACCCTCCCCCTGTTCTCATCCACCCCTTCCCACTTTCCTGTTCTGGTTTTGAGACTGGGTTACCTCATTTAGTATGATATTCTTCAACTCCATCCATTTGTCTAAGAATTTCATGAATTCATTATTTCTAATGGCTGAATAGTACTCCATTGTGTATATATACCACATTTTTAAAACTATCATTATTTGCAGATCATATGATAGTCTACCTAAGTGACCCAAAAAACTCTACTAGAGAACTCCTACAGCTGATAAACAGCTTCAGCAAAGTGGCAGGTTATAAAATCAACTCAAGCAAATTAGTAGCCTTCCTATACTCAAAGGATAAGCAGGCTGAGAAAGAAATTAGGGAAATGACACCCTTCACAATAGCCACAAACAATATAAAGTATTTTGGGGTGACTCTAACCAAACAAGTGAAAGATCTGTATGACAGGAACTTCAAGACTCTGAAGAAGGAAATGGAAGAAGACCTCAAAAAATGGAAAAATCTCCCATGCTCATGAATCGGCAGGATTAATATAGTTAAAACTACCATTTTGCCAAAAGCAATATACAGATTCAGCACAATACCCATCAAATTCCCAACTCATTTCTTCATAGAGCTAGCAAGAGCAATTCTCAAATTCATCTGGAATAACAAAAAACCCAGGATAGCTAAATTTATTCTCAACAACAAAAGAAATTCTGGGAGAATCAGTATCCCTGACCTCAAGCAATACTACAGAGCAATAGTGTTAAAAACTGCATGGTATTGGTACAGTGACAGGCAGGTGAATCAATGGAACAGGACTGGAGATCCTCTTTTACATTTAAATAGATTTATCTGCCAGTCTCTTTTTATGACTTGAAGTTCTTAGTAGTAAAACCATGGCAGTTACTGACATTTGCTTAGTGTGCATTGTATGTCAAATACTTGATGTTCATGTTTTACCTGGCTTCTTCTTCTAGTACACACTCATAAAATAAACACAACAGGGAAATTAACAGGCACTCTCGCAGCTATTTGCTTAAGAGATGCTTGAGGGAGTTACCAATATTTTATCCACTTTACCAATGGATGATCAGCATCGGGGAGATGGCCCCATTATTAAGCTTATACAACATTAAGTGTTAGTAAGATACGTGTATGGGACAAAAATACCAAGTTTTTAGGTGTGCAAAGTACAATTTTTCGTCACGTTTACAATCCTGCAGTCATGTCTCTATTCTAATAAATCCAGTCCCCCTTTGCTCTTGACAGGTTGTTACTATAAACATTTCTGCATATTAACATTGAGTAACTTACCCCCACTTTATAAAACATTATGTGAATGACAGTTATTTCAATATTCCTGAACACATGAGATGCCTGTGGACACATTAGGTTATGTGAATATATATAAGTTTCCATCTCATGGAACCTCTAGATTATTTTACTTCTCTAATGGGCAAAGCATTTGAGCAAGCATGTTCAAAGACTGTCATTATTACACAACTGAAAAATAACATTGGCACAAACTCAAAGAGAATTTAAATATATTCTTAGAGTATTTGGTTGTAAAATGCTGGGACAAGTTTTCAAGTAGTCAGACAAATGCCAAGTAGCTGAGGACTTTGTGATGAAGGGTGCTGTGAGGAGATTTTAGATACCATCACACAGCTTCAAGCTCAGTGTCTCTGCTACTGAGGGCTCTTGTGTAAATCATATCGCCACTGAGAATCTCCAAGTTCATATCTCTTTGATGACACTAATGATCAAATAGAGCAAATGATGTAATTGAACTCTGTTTAAAAAATAATATGAGGAAGCTACTATTATCAAGAATGGCAAAAATAGAGTAGTAGAACGTTGGCAGATCTTCATTTAATTTCTTGAATAGATTCCAGGAAAATTCTCATTATCTAATTTATACCTGTTCATAAATTCATTTAAAAGTCAATGGCACACTATCATAAGTTATTTGAAAAATCAATCATGCCTAGGAATAAATGTTATAAAGAGAAAATATAATTGAAGAAGTGATATGAAAAAGCCATGAGAAAAACCTATAATAGAACGGTATAATAATCAATATATTATATAAAAAGCAACTGTAAAATATTAACAACTGAAGAAGATAAATTTAGGAAAAAGATTTTTATTTAAATGGGAAAGACTCATTGTTGTTAATTATAAAAACTACAGCAGTACATATTGAATCTAGGGACTAGTATATGTTATTCTAATAATATCCCACTCAGCTACTTAGAAATATGTAATTTAGAAACTTGCAATCGTGCTTAAGTTTTAAAATGTATTGTTTAAATTATTAATATGAAAACAATATTGTAGAAATTAAAATTATGCTATAATTGACCTAGAATATTTTACAATATTGAGTTTGTCACTTTTAAAACAATAGAGAAAAATTAACCCATGAATATCAAATTATTTGAAAGTTACTATAGGTAAATGTAGTTTCTATCAGAATATCTAATCAAGAAAAAGAAATAACCATATCAAACAGTATGATATTCTGACATTTGGGAAATAAAATAAATAAAAGCCTTGTTTTATAAATGAAATAATATATTCAATAAAGAATAATAATCAAATTTTCCATTTAGGAGTAAAAAAATAAAACTAGATTCTTATATCATCCATGACATTAAATATAGTCTGTGTAGATAAATGAGGAAATCAAAATACTTGGCTCTAATGTTATTTTTATTTTTAAAGGATTTCTCAAAACAAGCTAGAAATCAATACTTTCAGACCCGTCAGACTCAGATGAAAACAACTTGAGGTACATCCAATGCTCAATCAACCACAAAGTCAACTAAATGCCACAAAGCATTCACTCTGTCTCTGATCATTATAATGGCTTGTTTTCTCAATGTAACAGAAGAAAAGATTAGTACAGTATCAGTACAAAATATGCCACATTGGCATAACAATGATTTCAAGAGACGATGATTCATGTAAACAACAAAAAAAAAGCTCTCTGGCATCTCTTAAGTGCATAACAAACTTTGGAAACTGTACTTCCCATGCATTCTTGAAGAATGTCAAAGGTTTACATCTAGGGATGAACTCAGACATTTATCCACCCACAGGTGACAACAGTGAGACTATCATCCAGTCCTGTACTCCTTACCAAATAATTCTGGTCTTCAATTTTCAACACATGTAGCTTCATATCTCTCTATATATGTATTTCTCTAAGCTGAACATTACATGAAATTTAAAAATTATAACCCTTTTTCTGAGACTCCTTTTCCTGAATGTTCTCTAAATGTATAAACATATGTTAGAGCACATGTTTGTTTATTTGCTTGCTACTCTATTTTTGTTGTTATTAAGGTTACAGAGCTAATTACTCAGAGAGCTAAAAAAAAAAAAAAATTTTCTTTCTTCATTTTTTTTTCATCTCCTATTGGCTGAATTCTGACCCAAGCCCTCTTCAAGAGAACTGTTTAGGTCCATTAACCTCCAAGAAAAGAATGTTTAATTTCTATGAACTGGTAACTGTTGGTTGTTAGATAAACCTTAGATACATGTTTATCGTGCAATGCATATAGGCTGTATCCAACCTACTTACTTACTCTCCTTAAAGTCTTATTGCCTTTTTGTGAACAATGACAAAACTTTAGTTGTGGAAATTAACAGCCTATCCACACATATGACACAAGGCCCAACCCATTTAGTCCATTTGTAGTCTGCTTTTGGAATCTCAACATGCAGAAATCCTTGGTTTGTCTAATAAGACTATACTTCCAAATCATACTCACCCATCTATTCCAGGAATTTAATATTATTTGTCTGCTCAAGACAAAAATGTAAACATTTTTGATACTATAGAACACAGAATATTTTTGCATATATGAAATGTATTGATTTCTGACATTCTGAGAACATAAGTAATATATTGTCACAGGATGTAAAGATGCTGAAGTTTCCAAATTGTCAAAGCTCTTTACAATGAATGACTACAAAAGGACACCAGTGGTTATACAATGAATATTTGCACAAAAGTAGATAGCTTATTAAGGCAGTTGTATAGGGAGCATAAAGGTGAGGCATTCTCTCAGGTGGCTCTCTATCAGAGGGCAAGAAGGAAGAAAAGGAGGAAGGGATGTCCAGGGTGACATTTTATGGGTCATTAACACAGTAATTGCTTCCCTTTAGTTCATATAAGGTCTCAGGCCGTTCTGAGCATGCTCCCTTTGCTAAGTAACCTCACACACAGGAGAAGTGACAAACTCTCACTTGCTGATACCTTTCCTAACCTACTTTCTGAAAATCTCTGCTATATTATTTCTTATTCTCTGTATAATATAAACAAACTGTAGTTTCAGTACAACTTCATTTGTAATCCCAGCTAATGGGTGATTCTGTTACTAACTTGAGTACTCTCAGTATGTATATACATTAGAATCAGACTTATTGGTATTAATTTCTTAGATATGACATTTGTTAACTAAATGAATTTGAGGAAATAGCTAGAAGCATTCTATTTTCTAATCTATAATATTGGATGCTAGATTTTAAATAAAAGATATATTTACATTTTAATATATCATAAGATCAATAAAATAAAATTTGTTTTTGAATAAAATTCTTTATATAAGCAGTACTTACTTTTTTCTTTTCTTTCTTTTTACACTCAATATTTTATTCCCCTGCCTGTTCACCCTCTGAATGTTCCTTATCCTATGCCCCCTCCCCACCTGCCTGCCTCCAAGAGGATGTCCCCACTCCCCACTCCCCATCCCACCAGACCTCTAAAGTCCCTAAGGCCTCCAGTCTCTTGAGAGTTAGGTGCATCTTCCCAGATCAAACCTATACCCAACAGTCCTCTGCTGTATATGTGTTTGGGGCTACATATCAGCTGGTGTACACTGCCTGGTTAGTGGCTCAGTATTTGAGAGATCTCAGGAATCCAGGTAAATTGAGACTGCTAGTCCTCCCAGAGGGGCTCAGCCACTGAAGACTAGGCTCACAATCAAAAATAAGCAGTGCTTTCTAGTTGAATTATGTTACCATCAACTGTTCTGACCTTCTGTAACTAAATTTTCTACTTTGATTCTCAATACTATAATTATTATTATAATCTTTTGGCATTTTGTGAGTTTATTTTATTTTTAGTTGACTAGAGTCATTTCAGCCTGGTTTTCTGCTGTTTCCACACATCATTGAGCTAACCACAAATGTTATACTTGAACTGATAGTAAGTAATTAATTTTTTTCCTGAAGATAAAATCATTATAATACTTCTCTTCTTTTGTCCACATAATACCAGGAGCATATCTTACTCAAATGTGGGAGGCTCAGCATTGGGTAGCCCTTTACAAACATGACAGCCTGTAATTCCAGGATTTCCGGTTATTCATATTTAGTAATGGCACTAATTACACCTATTCAGCTATGACAACAGATATAAAATTATGTGACTAAAAGGATGGTGCATAAAATTAGATATTGTTCTTTTGTTTTTATTAATGGGTACATGTTTATGGTAAAATGCTAATTTATCCAAGACTAAAGCAACCTCAGATATGAATACAGAGAAGGAAAATGAAAATCAAATGGAATTAAAGGAAGAGAGATTTCAGCAAGTTATACGGACGCAATTGTAAACCATGAGAACTATCTAAAAAGGCTAGTCTTACTGAGATGCAGTGAGATCTATGCTGCGTTAAACGTTCACACCAGAATTGGGTAACTACTTCTAAAAGAATCATGCAAGAAACATCAATATCTTTACTTTTAGTCTACTACCATGGTGAGAGGTTACATTCTCTTGAGAAGATGGAGAGAGGACAAACAAAGGATTAAAGCAAATGAGTCAACAAATTAGATCTTCTTTTCTCTGACCCACTTGAGGTAACTGGTACTGAATTTATCCTCCCACTGTAAACATCAGAAAGCTCAAAAATGCACCCAAGAGAGACTTTCTGATTTCGGACATGAGGAGAACAAAAGGTAACTGTTGGACAAAGGAGGGTGTCTTCACCCTGAAAGCTCTAGTCCATCACAAATGGATACAATCTTGAGAAGCAGGCAACAAAGAGTGCCGACTGCTTGTTTGTTCATAAGAACTGTGAATAATAAAGGCACCGGATTCATAAAGCATCACACACGAGAAATATCCAGATGAAAAGAGGAAAGACAATGACGAAATATGCATGTATCTTCCTTGTCTTTAGCTAAATAATACTACATGCATTCAGAGAATGCAAATTTAACAAAAAGTAAGCAATATTGATGGGGCCCGTTTTTACCTTTCTTGTAAAGATAATTAAAGTTGCTGTAAGTTCAAGAGTACAGAGGTCTTGGATGCCTGGATTTCAGTCTTCCACATTTTAGCTCCTAAAGTCCTGCCCTTCCTTTAGCTTTTATGTTATCCTTACTTTTTGTTTCATTATGATCTCCAGACAATTATTATATACAATAAATATATGCTAATAAATAATATTAAAATATTAGTGGCAGAACTTCAAACAAAAGCACTTCTAGAACTTAATTTTATTGCATATTTTCTTTATATTTAAAATGTTATCCCCATTCCCTGCCCCCCCCACTAAACACCTCTATCCCTTCCCCTCTCCCCATGCTTCTATGAGGGTATTCCACCCACCCACTCCTAGCATTTCCCTACATTGGGGCATCAAGCCTTCACAAGACCAAGGGCTTCTCCTTTCACTGATGCCTGTCAAGTGCATCCTCTGCTACATATGTGACTGGAGCCATGGGTTGTTCGATGTGTACTCCCTGGTTGGTGGTTTAGTCCCTGCAAGCTCGGGGGGAGGGAGGGTGTCTGGTGCTTGATATTTTGTTCTTCCTATGGCATTGTAAACCCCTTCAGCCCTTCAGTCCTTCCTTAGTTCAGCTCTAACTCCTCTATTCGGGTCCCTGCGCTTAGTCTAGTGGTTAGCTGTGAGCATCTGCCTCTGTATTTGTCAGGCTATGGCAGAACCTCTCAGGAGACAGCTATAGCAGGCTCCTGTAAGTATGGTGGAAACATCAAATGCTTATTTCCCAGAAGAAAAAAAATGTTCATTGCATACACAAACTAGTAGTGGGTGATTATAATGGAGATATATACCTGGTGGGGCGAGTGGAGGACAGACTAGCTCTAGAGTAACAAACAAACAAAAAAAATTCTAACACCAAATTCGAAAAATTGAAAATAAAAAAGTTCAAATGTTCAATTAGTTGCCTAAGTAACATAATTTTCTGGGAAAGGAAGGTGTATCATTTCCCAAAATAAATAGTGCACATGATTGTCAAAATTGGGAAACACCAATGATATTTTTCTGTAGGTAACTGAACAAATAAATTATGTTGCATGCAATCCACAAAAAAGTATTATCATATAAAAAACAATGTATCAAGACTCAAAGAGGACAAAAGGCATATTGTTAAGTGAAAGATACCAATATGAAAAAGGCGTACACTTTTTGACATTCTAAAAGGAGTAAAATTATAGATATAGTAAAAGGATCCATGGTTGCCAAGAGTGATGAGTGAATGGGATGAATGGAAACAGCACACAGGCCCTGTAAGGCAGGGAGAAAGATGGGAATGTTTCAATAAGGAAGCCTAAAGGAATCTTGAACCTTAAGTGATGCTGTTATGTTAATGTACGTGATTGGTTGTGGGAGTCATTGTCAATGGGATAGGCTAAGTATGATTCTCTGAAGGTATAAGGCATGTAAAAAATATAAGTGCCACCTTCTCCATGTTTTTGCAAGCTTAAACTATTTGTAGTACATTCTTTTTTTTTTTTTTATTATTCGATATAATTTATTTACATTTCAAATGATTTCCCCTTTTCTAGCCCCCCCACTCCCCGAAAGTCCCGCAAGCCCCCTTCTCTTCCCCTGTCCTCCCACCCACCCCTTCCCACTTCCCCGTTCTGGTTTTGCTGAATACTGCTTCACTGAGTCTTTCCAGAACCAGGGGCCACTCCTCCTTTCTTCTTGTACCTCATTTGATGTGTGGATTATGTTTTGGGTATTCCAGTTTTCTAGGTTAATATCCACTTATTAGTGAGTGCATACCATGATTCACCTTTTGAGTCTGGGTTACCTCACTTAGTATGATATTCTCTAGCTCCATCCATTTGCCTAAGAATTTCATGAATTCATTGTTTCTAATGGCTGAATAGTACTCCATTGTGTAGATATACCACATTTTTTGCATCCACTCTTCTGTTGAGGGATACCTGGGTTCTTTCCAGCATCTGGCAATTACAAATAGGGCTGCTATGAACATAGTAGAACATGTATCCTTATTACATGGTGGGGAGTCTTCTGGGTATATGCCCAGGAGTGGTATAGCAGGATCTTCTGGAAGTAAGGTGCCCAGTTTTCGGAGGAACCGCCAGACTGATTTCCAGACCAAAATGTAATGCTCCCAAAATAGAGCACATTCTGATATAAAGTTGACAAGTGTATGACATCTCATAAAAATTTATTATCACCTTAATAACAAGAAAATGTAGCATATAAACGGGGGGAAGTTCAGTAAATAGAAATAAATTCAGAAGTGAATGAGATGATTGAATTAGTAGATAAGCATTTTGAAACAGACACTGTATAAATCCACTGAGTGTTGCCAGAGGACTTAAAGGATAATGGAGAGATAATGATGAAGGGAATAGAAAATATAAAGAATAACAAGTATAGTTTCTAAGGATGATAGCTGCAGTATCAGAGGAACAAACTCATGTGTGGAATTAATAATGTTAAGTATGGGTAGGAGCATGTTTCCGAATACTGTAATTCTAACACTACATACTATCCAAGTGCCTGCACTCCATTTAAGATGGTAATGCTGTTGAAAAAAAAAAAAAACACCTGAGGCAGGGTATTATAAAAACAACAGACATTCATCTCTCATGGTCACAGGAGCTGAAAGCATTTTTTCCTGCTGAGTTCTGGTATCTGCTTCAAGATGTCACCTTATTTTAGAATCTTCCAAAGGGACAGATTGCTCTGTCCTTACATGGCCAAAAGCAGAGAAGAGCTCAATTGCTCCTTTGCACTCTCTCATGAAATGATCAACTTCATTTATTGGAAGAAGGCCCCATGGCTTAATTATTTCCCTGGGTGCTCTTTGTACTCCAGCTAAGAACTAAATTCCAACAAGAATTTTAGCAAAGAGTACAGTCAAATCAGAACATGAAGAGTCAAAATATGAGTAAATTAAAAGTGATAAAATGACTCATACAGGCATGCAGTGGATGGTCTACTACAAGTTTTCAAGTGTGAGATGAGAAACATGCAGAAAAGCATTTATTATTTTCTTAAAATAACAACAGAAGCTCAAAATGTTAGAAAAGCTTTGTAGTAGTGTTGTTAAGAATAAAGAAACCTAAAGGAACTAAAATCAAAGAAAGCAATATAGAGTAACATACTAATCAAAATCCTGGAATCATGGTTAAAATGCTAAACTAAAGCAGAGTAGGAGAGGCTGGCTCCTCGAGAAGAAAAAAATATTCAAATTTCTTGTGTGAAAATCAGTGAGTACCACAACAAAACAGTTTTTGAAGTTACACATACACACACACACACACACACACAGAGAGAGAGAGAGAGAGAGAGAGAGAGAGAGAGAGAGAGAGAGAGAGAGAGAGATCATAGAGACAGAGACAGAAACAGACAGGATGAGACAGAGAGACAGAAACACACAGACAAACATAAAGAGAAAAAAACAGAGAGAAAGGGATAGATTATAGATGATAGATAGATGGTAGATAGATAGATAGATAGATAGATAGATAGATAGATAGATAGATAGATAGATAGTCAGGCAGACAGAGCCAAACAGGATTTAATACTCTGTGAAAACGTCTTTTAAAAAGGAAAGCTTTTTCAAACAAAGCAAACATTTTGCCAGCAACTCATCTGATCTCAAAGAAACAATAAAGATGCTTTCTAGACAGAAAGAAAATGATATGACAAAACTAACTTCCACAAAAAAGAATGGAGAATACCAGAAATAGCAAACGCATGCATAAATATTAAGAATAATCAATTTGAGTTATATTTCGTGGAAATGACATAACATCTTGCATATGATTAAATGTTCAGCTGATAGCAGAGAAAGAGAAAGAGACAGAGAGACAGAGAGAGAACATCTTACATATGACTAAACGTTCAGCTGATAGCAGAGAGAGACAGAGAGAGGAGGGAGGGGGCAAAGAGAGGGAGGGAGCAAGAGAGAGAGGGGAGAGAGAGAGAGAGACTGGAGGAAGAAAGAAAAACAATTTCAACACACCTGAAATCCAAGAAAACAAAAGAGGAACCAGACTAGATTTGTCTCTCAAACAAAAACACCCTTAAAGTCAGAAGAAAAAAAAAAAAAACCAAAATATTGCATAAAAGCAAAACAAAAATGAGAGCAGACAATTCATCATGAAAAAATGAAGCTAAAAGATAAAGACATGGTATCTTAAATGTGCTAAATAAAAACAAAATTAAAACCACTATCGACCTAGAATCCCATAAAAATGTAAATATATTTTTAAAATATGAAGAAAAATAAAGCCATTTTGAGAAAACCACATAGAACTTTGTCGTACATTTACTCTACATGTTCTGAAATGTTTCAGAGTTAAGAATATGAAGACAGAAATTTGGATCACAGAAAAGAACAAAACGAACAAAAGCTCCACAAATCAAGGATAAAATAGAGAGGCAATATTAACATATTTTTCCTTTTCAGTTCATTGACAATTACATACAAGGTATTTAATCATATCCACCCTCAAACTTTGCCTAGATTCACCCCTTTTTGTACCTACCCAACTTTGAGTTCTATTTTCTTTTTTTTTCAAATGCATCAATTCCAATTTTTTTGCTGCACATATAATCTCAGGTCTGTAGCCATGCACTGTATCTCAGGGTTCACATCCTTAAAGAAAATCAACTTTCTTTTCTCAGAAGCTGTCAAATGCAAATAGCTCTTCTGCTGAAGGTGAGGCTTCACACCCTGCTCCCCTTCCCTTGCTGGTATGCTGTCTGGCTTAAACATGCACATATAGAGATAGAGCTCTCCTGACCTGTCCAGGGGATGCATTTTTTTCCTTTTAGTCATTCACTGTCTCCAGCTCTTTCCACTCCCTGTTTCCTAGTGCTCGCTGGGCCTTCGGAGAGTAAAGGAAATTGCAGGTTTTTTTTTTTCAGTTTCTTATTTGTTGATCCTTAGTTTTGTAGCAGTATGACAATTATATGAACTGCAATTACAAGTATCATCAATTAATTCTGAGTGATGCGCTATCCTATGGTATAAATCACTAAGAGTTGGTTTACTACCATGTCCACTTAAAAGAATAATAGAAGCAAGTTCTCTCTAATGGACAATGGCCTGTGTAATCATAGTTTCTAAGCCCTAATAATAGTACCATGTGTAGTTTTTAATTTTTGGAACAGGTCATAAGTTCAATTAGGTTAGGTTTCTACCACACTGGTTACTTCAGTGATATTCATGCCATGATTGCTCCAGTAAGTATGTTTTGTCAGACTTAACCATTATTGTAGTTTGAAGGATTAACAACTCTGCAAGATTAAAGATTTTTCCTCCAGAATCTTGAAAACTACCTTCAACTACTGTGAAAGCTAGGCAGCAGGGATAAAATTTTCAAGTGAGTACTGCCTTGTTTCCCCATGTTCTATGACTAACATCGGTGCAATCTTCAAAGATAGTGTCTAAGTCTTAATCCTTGAATGTTAACCAAGAACATTGGTAATACTGTGTAATGTTTTGAGGAGTCTGTTGAACTTCACTGACCAACAAATCCAAAAGAGATAACCCTTTCCTGGCACTGGGCTTTCAACAGTTAACCCATGGTTTCAACTATGGGCCTTTTCATTATAATATGAGACAATGCATTTTTTTTTAACTTTTTAAGTGAATAGAATAAAGTGGAAGTATTAAAACAATAGCAAAAGAACTGACAAGATCATACTTAGGATTATTCTGCTCTGAGGCTATCAAAAGTTATATGATATCTTGCAAAGATTAATATACTTATATTGTGTCAAGCCAAGATCCGTTATGTAATATCAAATATAATAAAACATACATGAAGTGAAGAATTAGAGGAAAACTTAGAAGGGTATATTAGTTTCCCAGGCCTTGGAGTCACAATTCAAAGACTTTTTTTAAATATTTATTTATTTATTTATTTTGTGTGTGAGTACACTGGTGCTGTCTTCAAACATTTATCGTATCCCATACAGATGGTTGTGAGCCACCATGTGGTCACTAGGAACTGAACTCAGGAACTCTGGAAGAACAGTCAGTGCTCTTCACCAAGATTCACTTGTTAATCATCAAGTAGAATGAAGAATATTTGTATACAGCTACAAAGTTTTAGTTTCAGTATAAAAAAATGTTCTAGGTCTGAAGAGAATATTCAGTGGATAATGTATTTACCATAAAATTTTGATCAGATTTAGAATACTAAGAACCCATGTAAATCCTATGCAGGTAATTCAGCAAGTAGGTCTTAGCAACAAAAGATCTCAAGAACAAGTTGTCTATAGATAGACTAGCAGAATCAGGGGGCTATAAATTCAAAAGAGAGAGAGAGACAGCTTCAATAAATAAGGTAATAGATTATAACACTAGATATCCACTTTCTCCTTCTACATATACCCACAACATTGAACATCCATAAACATGTTCATCGATAGTTATGCATATGTGCAAGAATGTTTAACACACACATACCAGCATAGGTTCAGATGCACACACACAAACCTGAAACAGATGTTCTGATTAGGGTATTATATGTGATAGCTGTAAACAATGTATGTGTACTTGATACCATTGTATTGTATACCATAGAATGGTTAAGTAGTATTCAGTACATTTAAAATGTAAACATATATTTAAAATTAAGAAAAAAGATGAAGTAGAAAATAAATATGATATAGTTAAATATAGATGCAATAATTCAATTTTAAATAATTATGCAAAAAGACAAAGAAGCATTAAAAGAAATACAGGAAAAAGAAAATGAATAGAAAGGATATTATAAACATGTATATCAAATTTAACATGTAAATTTGCTTACTTTAAATTCGAGTCTGAAATTATTATCAGAGAAATAATAGGTTGCTTCAATATATCAGGCCTAAGTCATAGCTCCAACATCCTGCATATGAATGTACCTAAAGAAACTTCTTTGATACGAATGAAGAAAAGTTCAACAGATATACAAGCAAAATGAAAATTTGACTTAAACTTTTACATTAATTTTGTTTGTATTTGGTAAGAAGTCGTGAAAACAAATAATCATGTTAATGGAGACTAAAGTCATGAACCAAGAGGACACATCAAACATCAAGGCAACATTAACCCAACATCAGGGCACACAGTTTTCACAAGCATTTCTAAAGTAGAACTATAGCAGACACAGTGTACAACAATGAGATAGAATCTGGGGATGTTAAAAGAATAAATGATGCAAAATTGCTTCCTTGCCACAAGAGATACAAACCATTCACCAAAAACAATGAAATAGTTACAAAATTTGCAAATAATCTTAAATCTGAAAGCTCCTATCTAAATTCCAATATACAAATAAGAAATCATGAGGAAAACAAAGTCCCAGCAGAATGGCAACAAAAACAAATTATTAAAGATGTATAACTATGCATTAATAGTGTATAGAAATAAATTGTACTGCTTGTTATTAGTAGACAATAAACATTACATATGAAAGGAAAGTCAATAAAACTGAAGGCAGTTAACTATAAATCCATAAAACCTAAATTTCAACCTCTGAAATGAACAATAGAAAATCTCAATTTAGACTGAGTGTAAAAACTAACCAGAAAACACAATTGTTCTGTTGATGAATTACAGAGAAAGCTTAAGTAGAAGTCCTTAAGAAATTAATAGGACTTTAGACTGTGTCATAGACAAAGTGATGATAGTTAGCTGGAAATATCCATCATGACCTCAAAACCTTTAAAATCATCTTTTTATTTACATATTTTTTTCTTTTTGTGTGAGAAAAATCATTATCAAATATGTGTCATGATTAAGAAGTAGCTATGTATAGGTTTATTAATTAATTGATTACATCAATATTATAGGTAAAGGAGAACTGAAATTTCTTTCTCTGTTGCTATCATAAAACATTTATCAAGAGCAACCCAGGAGGGAAGAATTTGGCTTGCATCTCCAGGTCACTGTTCAGTGTTTAGAGAAGTCAGGGCTGGAACTCAAGCAAGAAGATGAAGCAGAAACAAGTCAGGTAGTGTGTATGATGCTTGTTGGATTGCTCATACATTTCCTTCTTAGTTACCTTTTTTATTGACTTTTTAATATTTCAGAATTTCTTTTTATGCTTAGTCATTTTTTTATTTATTCGATATATTTTTATTTACATTTCAAATGATTTCCCCTTTTCTGGTTCCCCACTCCCCGAAAGTCCCAGAAGCCCTCTTCACTCCCCCTAATCCTCCATTCACCCCTTCCCACTTCCCTGTTCTGGAATTCCCCTATACTGCTTCACTGAGTCTTTCCAGGGGTCACTCCTCTGTTCTTCTTGGACATCATTTAATATGTGGATTATGTCTTGGGTATTCCAAGTTTCTAGGCTAATATCCACTTATCAGTGAGTGCATACCATGATTGATCTTTTGAGAACTGGTTGTCTCACTTAGTATGATGTTCTCTAGATTCATCCATTTGTCTAAAAATTCCATGAATTCTTGAATTTGTTGTTTCTAATGGCTGAATAGTACTCAATTGTGTAAACATACCACATATTTTGTATTCATTCCTCTGTTGAGGGACACCTGGGTTCTTTCCAGCTTTTGGCTATTACAAATAGGGCTGCTATGAATATCTAATATATACAAAAACTCAAGAAGGGAGACCCCAGAAAACCAAATAACCCTATTAAAAAGTGGAGTACAGAGCTAAACAAAGAATTTTCACATGAAGAACTTCGCAGGGCTGAGAAGCACCTTAAGAAATGTTCAACATCATTAATCATTAGAGAAATGCAAATCAAAACAACACTGAGATTTCACCTCACACCAATCAGAATGGCTAAGGTTAAAAATTCAGGAGATAGCAGGTGTTGGCGAAGATGTGGAGAAAGAGGAACACTCCTCCACTGCTGATGGGATTACAAGATGGTACAACAACTTTGGAAATCAGTCTGGCGGTTCCTCAGAAATCTGGGCATGACACTTCTGGAAGACCCTGTTATACCACTCCTGGGCATATACCCAGAGGATTCCTCGGCATGCTTAGTCATTTTTTTATTGGATAATGTATTTATTTATACTTCAAATGTTATCCTCTTTCCTGATTTTGCCCCAAAAACATTCTATCCCAACCTCCATCCTCCTGCTTCTATGAGGGTATGCCCCCATTCACCTGTGCACTTGTGCCTCCCTGCCCTATCATTCCTCTACACTGTGGCATCTAGCCTTCACAGGACCAAGAGCCTCTTCTCACATTAATGAACTACAAGGCATTCCCCTGCTACATATGTGGATGGAGCCATGGACCCCTCCATGTGTACTCCTTGGTTGATGGTTCAGATCGTGGGAGCTCTGATTGGTTGATGTTCTTCTTCTTTTTTTTTTTATTCAATATATTTTTTATTTACATTTCAAATGATTTCCCCTTTTCTGGCCCCCGACTCCCCGAAAGTCCCATAAACCCCCTTCCCTCCTCCTGTTCTCCCACCCACCCCTTCCCACTTCCCTGTTCTGGTTTTGCCCTATACTGCTACACTGAGTCTTTCCAGAACAAGGGGCCACTCCTCCATTCTTCTTGTACCTCACTTAATGTGTGGATTATGTTTTGGGTATTCCAGTTTTCTAGGTTCATATCTTATTAGTGAGTGCATACCATGATTTATCTATTGAGACTGGGTTACCTCACTTAGTATGATGTTCTCTAACTCCATCCATTTGCCTAAGAATTTCATGAATTCATTGTTTCTAATGGCTGAATAGTGCTCCATTGTGTAGATATACCACATTTTTTGCATCTATTCTTCTGTTGAGGGATAGCTGGGTTCTTTCCAGCTTCTGGCTATTATAAATAGGGCTGCTATGAACATAGTGGAACATGTATCTTTATTACATACTGGGGAATCCTCTGGGTACATGTCCAGGAGTGGTATAGCAGGATCCTCCGGAAGTGTCATGCCCAGTTTTCTGAGGAACCACCAGACTGATTTCCAGAGTGGTTGTACCAATTTTCAACCCCACCAGCAGTGGAGGAGTGTTCCTCTTTCTCCACATCCTTGCCAACACCTGTTGTCTCCTGAATTTTTAATCTTAGCCATTCTGACTGGTATAAGGTGAAATCTCAGGGTTGTTTTGATTTGCATTTCCCTAATGACTAATGAAGTTGAACATTTTTTAAGATGCTTCTCCATCATCCAAAGTTCTTCAAGTGAAAATTCTTTGTTTAACTCTGTACCCCATTTTTAATAGGGTTATTTGGTTTTCTGGTGTCTAACTTCTTGAGTTCTTTGTATATATTGGATATTAGCCCTCTATCTGATGTAGGGTTAGTGAAGAACTTTTCCCAATTTGTTGGTTGCCTATTTGTCCTTTTGATGGTGTCCTTTGCCTTACAGAAACTTTGTAATTTTATGAGGTCCCATTTGTCAATTGTTGATTGTAGAGCATATGTTATTGGTGATCTGTTCAGAAACTTTCCCCCTGTACCGATGTCCGCAAGGGTCTTCCCCAGTTTCTTTTCTATTAACTTCAGAGTGTCTGACTTTATGTGGAGGTCCTTGATCCTTTTGGAGTTGAGCTTAGTACAAGGAGGTAAGGATGGATAAATTCGCATTCTTCTGCATGCTGACCTCAAGTTGAACCAGCACCATTTGTTGAAAAGGCTATCTTTTTTCCATTGGATGTTTTCAAGCCCTTTGTCGAGGATCAAGTGGCCATAGGTGTGTGGGTTCATTTCTGGATCTTCAATCCTGTTCCATTGATCTGCCTGCCTGTCACTGTACCAATACCATACAGTTTTTAACACTATTGCTCTGTAGTATTTCTTGAGGTTAGGGATACTGATTCCCCCAGAATTTCATTTGTTGTTGAGAATAGTTTTAGCTATCCTGGGTTTTTTGTTATTCCAGTTGAATTTGAGAATTGCTCTTTCTAACTCTATGAAGAATTGAGTTGGGTTGTTGATGGGTATTGTGTTTTATGTGTATATTGCTTTTGGCAAAATGGTCATTTTAAGTATATTAATCCTGCTGATGCATGACCATGAGTGGTTTTCCCATTTTTTGAGGTCTTCTTCCATTTCCTTCTTCAGAGTCTTGAAGTTCTTGTCATACAGATCTTTCACATGTTTGGTAAGAGTCACCCCAAGGTACTTTATATGGCTTGTGGCTATTGTGAAGGGTATCATTTCCCTAATTTCTTTCTCAGCCTACTTATCCTTTGAGTATAAGAAGGCTACTGATTTGCTTGAGTTGATTTTATAACCTGCCACTTTGCTGAAGCTGTTTATCAGCTGTAGGAGTTCTCTAGTGGAGTTTTTTGGGTCACTTAGGTAGACTATCATATCTTCTTCAAATAATGATAGTTTGACTTCTTCCTTTCAAATCTGTATCCCTTTGACCTCCTTATGTTGTCTAATTTCCCGAGCTAGTACATCAAGCACAATATTGAAAAGATAAGGAGCAAGTGGGCAACCCTGTCTAGTCCCTGATTTTAATGGGGTTGCTTCAAGTTTCTCTCCATTTAGTTTGATGCTGGCTACCAGTTTGCTGTATATTGTTTTTACTATGTTTAGGTATAAATTGATCCATTCTTATCTCCTTGTACTAAGCTCAACTCCAAGTGGATCAAGGACTCCATATAAAACCTGACACATTGTAACTAATAGAAAAGAAACTGGGGAAGACCCTTGAGGACATGGTCACAGGGGAATAGTTCCTGAACATAACACCAATATCTTATGCTCTAAGATCAAGAATTGACAAATGGGACCTCATAAAATTTCAAAGTTTCTGAAAGCCAAAGGACACTATCAAAAGAACAAAATGTCAACCAACAGATTGGGAAAGGATCTTCACCAACCCTAAATCCAAGAAAGGGCTAATATCTAATATATACAAAGAACTCAAGAAGGTAGACCCCAGAGAACCAAATAACTCTATTAAAAAGTGGGGTACAGAGCTAAACAAAGAATTTTCACATGAATAACTTCAGATGGCTGAGAAATACATTAAGAAATGTTCAATATCATTAGTCATTTGGGAACTGCAAATCAAAGCAACCCTGAGATTTCACCTCACACCAGTCAGAATTGCTAAGCTTAAAAACCCAGGAGACCGCATGTATTGGCAAGGTAGTGGAGAAAGAGTAATACTCCTCCACTGCTGGTGGGATTGCAAACTGGTCATGCAGATTCTAAGAGAGCACAAATGACAGCCCAGGCTACTATGCACAGCACAACTTTTAATAAACATAGGTGGAGAAACCAATATATTCCAGGACAAAACCAAATTCAAACAGTATCTATGTACCAATCCAGCCCTACAGTGGATCCTAGAAGGAAAACTCCAACAGAAGGAAAGTACATGCACCAAAGAAAGGACAAGATATTAAGCATCTCACAACAAAGCCCTAAGGAGAGAACCACAGGCACATAAAGCCACCTTCAAATATAAACATATGAGGAACCAACAACCATCTCTTTTTAATTTCTCTCAATATTAATGGACTCAACTCACCTGTAAAAAGACATAAGGAAACAGACTGGACTTGAAACCAACATCCAGCATTTTGCTGCATACAAGAAACACAACTCAACAACAAAGACAGACACTATCTGAGAGTAAATGGATGGAAAAAGATATTCTAAGCAAATGCTCCCAGGAAACAAGCAGGAGTTGCCATCCTAATATCCAATAAAATAAACTTTCAACCCTAAGTTATTAAGCATGATGAAGGACCCTTCATATTCATCAATAAGTAAAATTCACCAAGAGAAAGATGATGTTCACAATTCTGAACATCTATGTCCCAAATGCAAAAGCAGCCCCATTCATAAAAGAAACTTTACTAGAGCTTAAAGCACACATTGAATGCAATAAAATAATAGTGGGAGACGTCAACAAACAACTTTCACCAATAGACAGGTTACTGAAACAGAAACTAAACAGAGAAACAGTGAAATTAATTGAGGTTATTAGCTAAATGGATTTAACAGTTAGAGAACATTTTACTCTAAAACAAATGAATTTGCTTTTTCTAAGCACTTCATTGTACCTTACCCCAAATTGACCATATAATTGGTCACAAAACAACCAACAACCTATACAAGAAGACTGAAATAATATTATGCATCCAATCAGATCACCATGACTTAAGGCTGTTCTTCAAAAACAGCAAAAACTACCAGAAGCTCACATACATGTGGTAACTGAACAAATCTTTACTCAATGATAACTTGGTAAGGGAAGAAATAAAGATGAAATTAAAGATGCCTGGAATTTAATGGAAATATAGACATATAATATCCAAATTTATAGGACACAATAAAATCAGTGCTAAGTGACAAGTCCATTGTACTAAGTGTCCTGGTAAAGAAACTGGAGAGATCTTATACTAGCAACTTTTTTTTTCTTCGATATAATTTTTTATTTACATTTCAAATGATTTCCCCTTTTCTAGCCCCCCACTCCCCAAAAGTCCCATAAGCCCCTTTCTCTTCCCCTGTCCTCCCACCCACCCCTTCCCACTTCCCCGTTCTGGTTTTGACGAATACTGCTTCACTGAGTCATTCCAGAACAAGGGGCCACTCCTCCTTTCTTCTTGTACCTTATTTGATGTGTGGGTTATGTTTTGGGTATTCCAGTTTTCTAGGTTAATATACAATTATTAGTGAGTGCATATCATGATTCACCTTTTGAGTCTGGGTTACTTCACTTAGTATGATGTTTTCTAGCTCAATCCATTTGCCTAAGAATTTCATGAATTCATTGTTTTTAATGGCTGAATAGTACTCCATTGTGTAGATATAACACATTTTTTGCATCCACTCTTCTGTTGAGGGATACCTGGGTCCTTTCCAGTGTCTGACAATTATAAATAGGGCTGCTATGAACATAGTAGAGCATGTATCCTTATTACATGGTGGGGAATCCTCTGGGTATATGCCCAGGAGTGGTATAGCAGGATCTTCTGGAAGTGAGGTGCCCAGTTTTCGGAGGAACCACCAGACTGATTTCCAGAGTGGTTGTACCAATTTGCAACCCCACCAGCAGTGGAGGAGTGTTCCTCTTTCTCCACACCCTCTCCAACACCTGCTGTCTCTTGGATTTTTAATCTTAGCCATTCTGACTGGTGCAAGGTGAAATCTCAGGGTTGTTTTGATTTGCATTTCCCTAATGACTAATGAAGTTGAGCATTTTTTAAGATGCTTCTGCGCCATCCGAAGTTCTTTAGGTGAGAATTCTTTGTTTAACTCTGTACCCCATTTTTAATAGGGTTGTTTGGTTTTCTGGAGTCTAACTTCTTGAGTTCTTTATATATATTGGATATTAGTCCTCTATCTGATGTAGGATTGGTGAAGATCTTTTCCCAATTTGTTGGTTGCTGATTTGTCTTCTTGACGGTGTCCTTTGCCTTACAGAAACTTTGTAATTTTATGAGGTCCCATTTGTCAATTCTTGATCTTAGAGCATATGCTATTGGTGTTCTGTTCATAAACTTTCTCCCTGTACCGATGTCCTCAAGGGTCTTCCCCAGTTTCTTTTCTATTAGCTTCAGAGTGTCTGACTTTACGTGTAGGTCCTTGATCCATTTGGATTTGAGCTTAGTACAGGAGACAAGGATGGATCAATTCGCATTCTTCTGCATGCTGACCTCCAGTTGAACCAGCACCATTTGTTGAAAAGGCTATCTTTTTTCCATTGGATATTTTCAGCCTCTTTGTCGAGGATCAAGTGGCCATAGGTGTGTGGGTTCATTTCTGGATCTTCAATCCTGTTCCATTGATCCTCCTGCCTGTCACTGTACCAATACCATGCAGTTTTTAACACTATTGCTCTGTAGTATTGCTTGAGGTCAGGGATACTGATTCCCCCAGATCTTCTTTTGTTGCTGAGTATAGTTTTAGCTATCCTGGTTTTTTTTTTGTTGTTCCAGATGAATTTGATAATTGCTCTTTCTAACTCTGTGAAGAATTGAGTCGGGATTTTGATGGGTATTGCATTGAATCTGTATATTGCTTTTGGCAAAATGGCCATTTTAACTATATTGATTCTACCGATCCATGAGTATGGGAGGTTTTCCCATTTTTTAAGGTCTTCTTCCATTTCCTTCTTCAGAGTCTTGAAGTTCTTTTCATACAGATCTTTCACATGTTTGGTAAGAGTCACCCCAAGATACTTTATACTGTTTGTGGCTATTGTGAAGGGGGTCATTTCCCTAATTTCTTTCTCAGTCTGCTTATCCTTTGAGTATAGGAAGGCCACTGATTTGCTTGAGTTGATTTTATAACCTGTGACTTTGCTGAAGTTGTTTATCAGCTGTAGGAGCTATATAAAAAAAAAGCTCTTAGTGGAGTTTTTTGCGTCACTTAAGTAGACTACCATGTCGTCTGCAAATAATGATATTTTGACTTCTTCCTTTCCGATTTGTATCCCTTTGACCTCTGTATGTTGTCGAATTGCCCAAGCTAGTACCTCAAGTACAATATTGAAAAGATAAGGAGAAAGGGGGCAGCCTTGTCTGGTCCCTGATTTCAGTGGGATTGCTTCAAGTTTCTCTCCATTTAGTTTGATGCTGGCTACTGGTTTGCTGTATATTACTTTTACTATGTTTAGGTATGGGCCTTGAATTCCTGTTCTCTCCAAGACATTAAGCATGAAGGGATGCTGAATTCAGTCAAATGCTTTTTCAGCATCCAATGAATTGACCATGTGGTTTTTTTCTTTGTGTTTGTTTATGTAGTGGAATGCATTGATGGATTTCCGTATATTGAACCAACACTGCATTCCCAGGATAAAGCCTACTTGATCAGGGTGGATGATCATTTTGATGTGTTCTTGGATTCGGTTGGCAAGAATTTTATTGAGTATTTTTGCATCGATGTTCATAAGGGAAACTGGTCTGAAGTTCTCTTTCTTTGTTGGATCTTTGTGTGGTTTTGGTATCAATGTAATTGTGGCTTCGTAGAAGGAATTGGGTAGTGTTCCTTCTGTTTCCATTTTGTGGAATAATTTGAAGAGTATTGGTGTTAACTCTTCTTTGAAGGTCTGATAGAATTCTGCACTGAAACCATCTGGTCCTGTGCTTTTTTTGGTTGGAAGACTTTCTATGACTCCTTCAATTTCTTTAGGTATTATGGGACTGTTTAGATGATCTACTTGGTCCTGATTTAATTTTGGTATTTGGTATCTGTCAAGGAAATTGTCCATTTCCTCCAGATTCTCCAGTTGTGTTGAGTACAGGCTCTTGTAGCAGGATCTGATGATTTTTTGGATTTCTTCAGTTTCCGTTGTTATATCTCCCTTTTCATTTCTAAGTTTGTTAATTTGGATACTTTCTCTGTGCCCTTTGGTCAGTCTGGCTAAGGGTTTATCTATCTTGTTGATTTTCTCAAAGAACCAGCTCCTGGTTTTGTTGATTCTTTGTATGGTTCTCTTTGTTTCTACTTGATTGATTTCGGCCCTCAGTTTGATGATTTCCTGCCTTCTACTCCTCCTGGGTGAAATAGCTTCTTTTTGTTCCAGGGCTTTCAGGTGTGTCATTAAGCTGGTAATGTATGCTCTCTCCATTTTCTTTTTGGAGGCACTCAGGGCTATGAGTTTTCCTCTTAGCACTGCTTTCATTGTGTCCCATAGATTTGGGTATGTTGTGTCTTCATTTTCATTGTGTTCTAAAAAGTCTTTAATTTCTTTCCTTATTTATTCCTTGACCAAGGTATCATTGAGTAGAATATTGTACAGTTTCCACGTGTATGTGGGTTTTCTATTGTTTTTGTTGCTATTGAAGGCCACTTTTACTCCATAGTGATATGATAGTAGGCATGGGATTAGTTCAATCTTCTTATAGTTGTTGAGGTCTGTCTTGTGACCAATTATATGGTCGATTTTGGAGAAGGTACCCTGAGGTGCTGAGAAAAAGGTATATTCTTTTGCTTTAGGATAGAATGTTCTATATATCTCTCTTAAATCTAATTGGTCCAAAGCTTCAATTAGTTTCATTGTGTCCCTGTTTCTGTTTTCCTGATCGGTCCATTGAGGAAAGTGCAGTGTTGAAGTCACCCACAATTATTGTGTTAGGTGCAATGTGTGCTTTGAGTTTCAATAAAGTTTCTTTTATGAAAGAGGGTACCCTTGCATTGGGAGAATAGATGTTCAGGATTGAGAGTTCTTCTTGTTGTATTTTTCCTTTGACCAACAAGAAGTGTCCCTCAGAGTCTCTTTTGATGACTTTGGGTTGAAAGTCAATTTTGTCTGATATTAAAATGGCTACTCCAGCTTATTTCCTGAGACCATTTGCTTGTAAAATTGTCTTCCAGCCTTTTACTCTAAGGTAGTGTTTGTCTTTGACCCTGAGGTGTGTTTCCTGTAAGCAGCAAAATGTAGGGTCCTGTTTACGTATCCAGTCAGTTAGTCTGTGTCTTTTTATTGGGGCATTAAGTCCATTGATGTTAAGAGATATTAAGGAATAGTGATTGTTACTACCTATCATTTTTGACGTTATGTTTTAAATTTGATTGCTTAACTTCTTTTGGGTTTGATGAAAGGTTACTATCTTGCTTTTTCCAGGGTGAAGTTTCCCTCCTTATCTTGGTGTTTTCCTCCTTTTATCCTTTGTAGGGCAGGGTTTGTGGATAGATATTGGGTAAACTTGGTTTTGTCATGAAATAGATTAGTTTCTCCATCTACTGTGATTGAGAGTTTTGCTGGATATAGTAGTTTTGTCCGGCATTTGTGTTCTCTTAGAGTCTGCATGAGATCAGCTCAGGATCTTCTAGCCTTCATAGTCTCAGGTGAAAAGTCTACTGTGATTCTGATAGGTCTTCCTTTATATGTTACTTGGCCTTTTTCTCTTACTGCCTTTAATATTCTTTCTTTGTTTAGAACATTTCGTGTTTTGATCATTATGTGACGGGAAGTATTTCTGTTCTGGATAAGTCTGTTTGGAGCTCTGTAGGCTTCTTGTATATTCATGGGCATCTCTCTCTTTTGGTTAGGGAAGTTTTCTTCCATAATTTTATTGAAGATATTTGCCTGCCCTTTAAGTTGTAAATCTTCACTCTCATCTATGCCTATAATCCTTAGGTTTGGTCTTCTCATTGTGTCCTGGATTTCCTGGATATTTTGGGTTACAAGCTTTTTGTATTTTGCATTTTCTTTAACTGTTGAGTCCATGGTTTCTATGGAATCTTCAGCATCTGAGATTCTTTCTTCTATCTCTTGTATTCTGTTGTTGATATTTGCATCTCTGTCCCCTGATTTCTTCCCAAGGCTTTCTATCCCCAAAGTTGTCTCACTTTGAGTTTTCTTAGTTGTTTCTACTTCTGATTTTAGATCCTGGATGGTTTTGCCTAGCTCCTTCACTTGCCTGTTTGTGCTTTCCTCTAATTCTTTAAGAGATTTTTGTGTTTCCTCTTTCATGACCTCAGCCTGTTGACCAAAGTTCTCCTGTATTTCTTTAAGTGTTTTTTTGCGTTTCCTCATTATTGGCTTTTGTATTCTCCTGGATTTCTTTCAATGATTTTTGTGTTTCCCTTGCAAGGGCTTCTAAATTTTGATGCATTTTCTCCTGAATTTCTTTAAGTATGTCCTTCATATGTTCCTGTACCAGCATCATGACCAGTGATTTTAAATCCAAATCTTGTTTTACTGGTGTGATATGGTATCCAGGACATGCTGGTAGAGGAGAATTGGGTTCAGATGTTGCCATATTGCCTTGATTTCTGTTAGTGACGTTCCTGTGTTTGCCTTTTGCCATCTAGTTCTCACTGGTGTTAGTTGGTCTTGTCAGTGCTGGACTCACCAGTGCAAGCTGCCCCTTCCCAGGTGGCCTCTGGTGCACAGCTTACCTCCTGCACTGCCTGGAGACAGGGTGCTGTTGCCCAGGCTGTTCAGATCCCGAAGCAGACACCTGAAGGCTCCCGCTGGTGCCCGCTGGATTCCCTGGAGCACACCCACTTCTCCCAGCTGGCTGCCCAGAAGCCCCTCCTGCCTCTTGCAGGACCAGGAGATGTGGTTTTGCTGCCCAGGCTGATCTGAATCCGGAAGCGGAGAGAGTTGAGCTGAGGGCTCCAGCCAGAGGCCTCAGGACTGGGACCCAAGCTCTGGGCTGCAGGAGCAAGCCAGGCTGTGAGCTCCCAGACTGCCTCTGGGTGCACACAGGGTCTCCCGCACTTCCTGGAGACCAAGTGCTATAGCCCTGGCTGCTCAGATCCCAAAGCAGGCACCCGAAGGCTCCCGCTGGGGCCTGCTGGGTTCACCGGAACACACTGACTTCTCCCTGCTGGCCTGCTGTTGTGTTCTTGGGCGCCCTTGCAGCTCTAGTGTGCTTTGCCCCAGATTGTTTCTGTGAACCAGATGGAGCCCGTGTGCACCCCCAGGGAGCGCAGAAGGTGTATGCTGCAGGGACCTCACCTGCGTGCTGATCACTCCGTTGGGCAGCTGATCCCCCAACCGGGCTGGCGCACACAAAGTTAGCCTGGCCGCCCAGGCTCTGGGTACATGCAAAAGCCTGGGAGGCCAAGGTCAGAGTAAAGTTCCCCTCGGGCTGTGACTGACAATGGGGTCTGCCAGGTGACCAGGATGGCGGGCATGTGTGCTCGCGCTCCCTGAAAGCGCTAGGAGAGTCTGCTGGGCTAACAACCTCCTGGGCGGGTTGACACACAGATGGCCCACCAAGCCGCCCAGTTCTTGTGGTCAGTCCAGGGCCTTTTGGGCCTCGACCCCCGCTTTGTTAGCCTCAGGCTATGCTTGTTAGCCCTCTCTGCCCTCCTGAGCTCTCTGGGTCCTGTAGGCAAAATGGTGGCGCGCGTGCCCGCCAGGGCAAGGAAACCTCCTGGCTGGGTTGGCACCCCGATGGCCCCCCGAACAGCCCAGGGCCTGGGTGCAGGCCAACGCTCATCGGGCTCAGACCCCCGCGATGTTGGCCTCGGGTTATGATTGTGTACCTCAGTCTGTCCGATCTCTCTGGAGTCTGAAACCAAGATGGAGGTGAGCCTCTCCTGACTGGCGGGAGGCCGAGTTCTGTAGTGGCTTCCATGCAGCAAAAGGCACTGCAAATCCGCAGCTGCTTGCAGCCCGGCTGGCCAGAGAAGGTCAGTGGTCGTGGGCGCAGGGCCTAACTGGACCCTGTGTCGCCTTGGTTCCACTGCTGATGGCACTTCAGCTGGACCAGCCACTGCTGCACTGCCGACACCGCTGCAGCTGCCGCAGCCCGATGAGTAAACGTTATACTAGCAACTTAACAGCTACCTGAGAGCTCTAGAACAAAAAGAAGAAAACTCACCCAAGAGGAGTACAAGGCATGAAATAGCCACACTCAGGGATAAAATCAGTCAAGTAGAAACAAAGAAAACAATACAAAGAATTCCCCAAACCAGAAGCTGGTTCTTTGTGAGAAACAACAAGATGGTTAAACTCTTAACCAAACTAACTAGAGGGCTGAGAGTCCTCTAAATTAACATCAGAAATGAAAAGGGAGACAGCAACAGAAATAGATGAAATTCAAATAAAATCATCATATCCTACTATAAAAACCTATTTTCAACAAAACTGGAAAATCTAAATGAAATGGATGGTGTTCTAGACAGATACCACATACCAAAGTTATATCAAGAGCAGGAAAAATATGTAAACTGGCTCATATTGCACAAGAAAATAAGTCATTATAAACCTCCAACCAAAAAAAAAAAACAAAAAGCCTAAGGACAGATGAATTTAGCGCAGAATTCCACAAGAACTTCAAAAAGACCTGATACTAATTTTCCTCAAACTCTTCCATAAAATAGAAAGAGACAGAACACTGCCTAATTCGTTCTATGAAGCTACAATCACTCTAATACCTAACAAGGACCCAACTGAAAAAGAGAACTTCATACCAATCTCACTTAAGAATATTGATGCCAAAATATTCAATAAAATTCTTGAAAACTTAATCCAAGAACACTTCAAAACATCATTTACCACTATCAAGTAGGTTTCATCTCAGGGACACAAGGTTAGTTTAATATATGACAATCCACTAATTTAATCCACTATATAAACAAACTCAGAAAAAGCGCATGATCATTTCCTTAGATGCAGAAAAAGCATTTGGCAAAATACAACACCTCATCATGTTAAAAGTATTGGAGAGATCAGGAATTCAGGCCCATATCAAAATAAAATAAAAGTAATTTACTTCAAACCAACAGCCAATATCAAATTAAATGGAGACATACTTGAAGCAATACAACAGAAATCAGGGACAAGACAAGGATGCCCACTCTCCACATACATATTCAATATAGTACTCAAAATGCTAGCTAGAACAATTAGGCAATAAAAAGAGTTCAAGGAGATATAAATTGGCAAAGAAGAAATAAAGGTATCACTATTTGCAGATGATATGATAGTATAGAAAAGCGACCCCAAAAATTCTACCAGAGAATTTCTACAACTGACAAACAACTGCAGTAAAGTGGCAAGATATAAAATCAAACAAATAAATTAGTAGCCTTTCTTTATACAAATGATGAACAGGCTGAGAAAGAAATTAAGGAAACAATTCCCTTCAAGATAGCCACAAATAATATAAAAAATCTTGGGGTACCTCTAACCAAACAAGTGAAAGTGATCTAAAATCAAGAATTGATGAACGGGACCTCATGAAACTAGAAAGCTTCTATAAGACAGAAGACATAACCAAAAAGACAAATCAGCAAACTATAGAGTAGGAAAAAAATCTTCACTTTCCCCACATCCTATAGAGGGCTAATATCCAAAATACATAAATATGTCAAGAAGCTAACCAACAAAAATACAAACAACCCAATCCAAAAATAGTGTATAAAAGTAAACCACGAATTCACAGCAGAGGAATCTCAAATGGCTGAGAAAAACCTAATGAAATGTTCAAAGTCCCTCATGACCAAAGAAATGCAAACCAAAATGACCCAGATATTCTACCTTATACCATTCAGAATGGCTAATATCAAAACCTCAGGTGACAACACATGTTGGAGAGGATGTGGAGAAAGAGGAACACACCTCCACTGCTGGTGGGATTGTGAAATGGGACAACCATGCTGGAAATAAATCTGGAGGTTCTTTCTAAAATTGGAAATAGATCAACCTGAAGACACAGCTATACCACTCTTGAGAATATACCTAAAAGGTGTCCCACCATATCACAGGGGCTGGTGTCTCACTATGTTTATAGTGGTCTTATTTGTGATAGCCAAAAGTTGGAAACAATACAGACATCAAAAGACAGAAGAATGAATACAGAAAATGTGGTTTATTTATGCAACTGGATCCTACTTAGCTATCAAGAATGAGGACATCCTGAGTTTTGCAGACAAATGGATGGAACTACAAAATATCATCATGAGTGAGGTAACTCATACCTAAAAGGACTTGGATGATATGCACTTGCTACTCAGTGGATATTAGCCAAAAAATAAGTACATAATATTCAAGATACAGTCCACAAAACTAAAAATGTTCAACAAGCTAAAGTGCCCAAGTGAGGATTCCTCAGTCCCACTTGGGAGGAAGTAGAAAGCAATGACAAGTGAGGAGGGAGGGAGGATCCGGAACAGAAAGTAGACTGTGGGGAGAGTGAGTGGAGAGAGGGGAACATGATCTGTATTAGGTGAGAGAAAAGGACTGAAGCCCTGAGGGACAGCAGGAAGAATAGAAACAGGCAACCTAGGGAGGTAGTAGGTTAGGGGACCTTCTAGAATGCAACAAAGACCTGGAGGGTAAGAGACTCTTAGGACTCAAAGGGAGGGACCTTAGGTGAAATACCTGACAGTAGGGAGAGGGAACTTATAATGCCCAACTCCAGCAGAAAGACAGGGCATCAAAGGAGGGAGGGGGTGCAATCCCACAGTGACAACTCTGACCCATAATTGTTCCTGACTGAAAGATTTACAGGTATGGAAATGGAAAGAAGCCTGAGTAAAAGACAGGTCCAGTATTCCTGCGGCCATTTGTACCAGGGAGCCAGGGAAACTCCAAAGCCTTATCTCCACAGCCTGCCACAAAAGAGTGATCTCCAAGTAGCGCTTTCACTTCTGAGCACATAGGTGAGATCTCCACCTTCTCTCCAGAGGCGGAGGCGGAACATCTAGGAGCACACAGGGCATAAGATCAGTGGAGCAGCTGGGACAGAAGTCTTCCTGCAGCCATCTGCACCAGGGAGCCAGGAAACTCCTCAGCCTTCTGTGCATAGCCTGCCAGGAGAGAGTGATCTCCCATCAGTGCTTTCACTTCTGAGCCCAGAGGAGTAAGGACACAGGCTTACAGGCACACAGGAAGAACAAACTCTAGCCAGAGGCAACAATACCAACTAGCACCAGAGATAACCAGATGGTGAAAGTCAAGCACAAGAAACCTACCAACAGAAAACAAGGCCACATGGCAACATCAGAACCCAGTTCTCCCACCATAGCAAGTCCCAGAGACCCCAACTTACCAGAAAAGCAAGAGCTGGATTTAAAATCTTATCTCATGGGGCTGATAGAGGGCTTCTAAAAAGACTTTAATAACTCACTTAAAGAAATGCAGGAGAACATCGGTTAACAGGGAAAAGCCCTGAAAAAGGAAACATAAAAATCCCTTAAAGAAAACACAAACAATCAAGTGAAGGAACTGAACAAAACCATCCAGGATCTAAAAGTGGATGTAGAAACAATAAAGAAATCACAAAGTGAGACATCTCTGGAAATAGAAAATCTTGGAAAGAATTCAGGAGTCATAGATGCAAGCATCAACAACAGAATATAAGAGAGAAGAAAGAACCTCAGGTGCTGAAGATACCAAAGAAAACACTGACTCCGCAGTCCTACAAAGGATAGTAGATGGAAAATGCCAACACAAGGAGGGAAACTATACCCTAGAAAAAGCAAGAAAGTAATCTTCTTCCAACAAACCCCCAAGAAAATACCCACACAAACATAAAAATAGCAAAAAATAACAGGAAGCAACAATCACTATTCCTTAATATCTTTTAACAACAATGGGCTTAACTCCCCAATAAAAAGACATAGACTAGCAGAAATATTTCTTATGTAAGTCTTCAATTCTATCAGAAAATATTTGTAATTGCCTTTTTAATTATTTTAGTAATTTAGTAATTTAGTAATGTTTTTATGTCTACCATTTTATCTGCACTATCTTCATGATCTTCAATTTTAATATTGAAGATCATTTTATATGTAAAATTTTCCATGAAACAGTCTATTTTAATGTGTTTGTCTATATAGTTCTTGAATTTTACCAGAAATATTATCCATTTAAATCTTCAATTTTATCTGAAAAAGTTTATAATTCCACCCTCAATCAACTTAGAATTATCTTAATGCCTATAATGTTATCAGTATAATTTTCATGATATTTAATTTTAACATGTTTTTCTATATATTTCTTCAATTTTATCAAAAATAGATTCCATGTAAATCTTCAAGTTTATCAGAAAATGTTTATAATTCCACTTTCAATCAACTTAGGAATACTTTTATGCCTACCATTATTATATCTATATACAATTTTCCATGATAATCTTCAATTCTAACATGTTTTTCTACATTCTTCTACAATTTTATCAGAAATATTTTCCATGTAAATCTTCATTTCTATCATAAAATGTTTCTATTTCAAATTTCAATTAATTTAGCAATGTTTTGCATGTCTACCACTTTACTCTCTAGTTTTCCATGAAAATTGTCAATTTTAATGTGTTTTTCTATGTATCTCTTCTATTTTATATGAAATATTTTACATGTAAATCTTTAATTTTATCAAAAGTGTTTTTACTTCCATTTTCAATAAGACAAAGGAAAAAAAAAAGACAGGTCCAAAATGGGATCCAGCTCAAGGAGAGGTTTCAAGGCCTGACACTATTACTGAGGCTATGGAGTGCCCACAGAAATGGGAGCTAGCATGAGTGTACTCTACAAAACCCAACCAGCACCTGAAAGATTCACATGCAGATGTTTGCACCCATCCAATTTACAGAAGACGCTGATGCCTGTTGTTGAATCAAGGAAAGGCTGAAAGAAGCTTTGGAGGGTGACCATGTAGAAGGACCAGCAGTCTCAATTAAACTGGACCCCTGAGATCTCTCAAACACTGGACCACCAATAGGCAGTATATAGCAGCTGATATGAGGCCTCCAACACATACACAGCAGAGGACTGCCTGGTCTGTGTTCCTTCAGAGATGGTGCACCTAACCCTTAAGAGACTGGAGGCCCCAGGGAGTCTAGTGGTCAGGAGGGGTGGCAGGAGGGGACATCCATGTGGAGAGAGGGGGAGGTGGGAGGTATGGGATGGAGAGCAGTAGGAAGGTGGATGGGAGGGACATAAAATACATAGTGTAAAAAATTCATTAACAAAAAAAAGGAGAATGGATCTATTTGCATTCTTCAACATGCCAACCACCAGTTGAGCCTGCACCATTTGCTGAAAATGCTGTCTTTTCTCCACTGCATGGTTTTAGGTTCTTTGTCAAAGATCAAGTGACCATAGGTATATGGGTTCATTTCTAGGTCTTCAGTTCCATTTCTTTGATCTTTCTGTCTGTCTCTGTACCAATACCATGCAGTTTTTCACTATTGCTCTGTAGTACAGCTTGAGATCAGGAAAGTAATACCCCTTCAGAAGTTCTTTTATTGTTGAGAATAGTTTTCCCTATTCTGGGTTTTTTTATTATTCCAAATGAATTTGCAAATTGCTCTTTCTATTGCTCTTTATGAAGAAATGAATGGAATTTTGATGGGGATTGGATTGAATTTGTAGATTGCTTTCAGCAAGATGGCCATTTTTTACTATATTAATCCTGCCAGTCCACAAGCATGGAAAATCTTTCCATCTTCTGAGAACTTCTTTGATTTCTTTCTCTGGAAACCTGAAGTTCTTATTATACAGATCTTTCATTTGCTTGGTTAGAGTCATAACAAGCTATTTTATATTATTTGTGACTATTGTGAAGGGTGTCATTTCTCTAGTTTTTTTCTCACAGCCTGTTTCTTTTTGGTGTACAGTTGTTTGAGTTAATTTTATATTCACCCACATTGCTAAAGGTGTTTATTGGCTGTAGGAGTTCTCTGATGGAATATTTTGGGTCACTTTAGTATACTATCATATCATCTGCAAATAGTGATATTTTGTTTTCTTCCTTGCCAATGTGTATCCCTTTGACCTCCTTTTGTTGTATAATTGCTCTGGCTAGGATTTTCAGTACTATATTGAACCAGTAGGGAGAGAGTGGGCAGCCTTGCATAGTCCCTGATTTTAGTGGAATTGCTTCAAGTTTCTCCCCTTCTAGTTTGACATTGGCAACTGGTTTGTCGTATATTGCTTTTACTATGTGTAGGTATTGGCCTTGAATTCCTGATCATTCCAAGACTTTTACCATGAAGGAGTGTTGAATTTTCTCAAATGATTTCTCAACATCTAATGAGATGATCATGTGGGTGTTTTTTGAGTTTGTTTATAAAGGATCTTAACATTCGCTATAAATATGTAGTAATAAAAATAATTTCTTCTAGGAATAAATAGAGAGAAGTACAGGTCATATGATCACATGAGTTTTTCAGCATGATCTTTATTTCAAAAAATACTGCTACTATTAAGAAAATAATACTCGCTCTTTGCTCTCTGCTCTCCCATATACTCTCACCTCTCTGCCCCTTGGGCTCCCCCCCCCCCCCCAATGTGGTCCTGGCCGGCCTGCACTTCTCTACTCTCTCTCTCTCTCTCTCTCTCTCTCTCTCTCTCTCTCTCTCTCTCTCTCTCTCTCTCTTTCTCTGCCTTTCTCTACCACTAACTCCCATTCCCTATTCTGAATAAACTCTATTCTATATCAAAAAAAAAAAAAAGAAAGAAAAGAAAAGAAAAGAAAAAAGAAAGCTCTTTGATGAGTAGCTCATATTATACAAATGCTAACTTGAGGCCAATTGTATATATAAGTGATTAATCTAAAAGAGCAAAGAAAGTATAATTCTGTAAGTATATCTTTGTGACATTGGGTAACCAAAATATTCATGAACAAAAAAGTGATAATTACAAACTATTAAATTCCATTCACTTAAAAAGTCTTGTACTAAATCCCTTTTAAAATACTTGTATCTATGATATGAAGTGAATTTCTGAAGCTCAATAGAAAAAGAGAAATAAAAACAAAAAATGTTGAATGAGACTTTAACATAAAAAATAAGTGATAAACCTTTCAACAACCATACTTGACCATATATTCTATAGAACTGACAAAACTAAAAATGATATATTACCAAATGTAATCGTAAAAAAATAAATTATATGAATGATATTACACGTTAGATGGGAAGGAAAGAAAATTTACCACATAGACAATGTAATTTTCTCTGTAAGTAAATGTATACTTACATATTCACCACTCAGCATTTTACAACTTAGATAAAAATTCACACTTATGGGTGTTTTTGTATAAGCATACTCATTTGTCAGGGTGAAAGACCCAACAGCAGTTTAAAATATGTATCAACAAGAATTTGAGTTTGTAATATATTTTTATGATGGAATATTATGAAGCAATCAAGCAGAACAGACAATGGATGTGTTTCAGCAACATTATGATGAGTTATAAAAATATGCCAGATGATAAGCAATGAATGCCTTTATATCATGTTAAGAAGTTGAAAAGCAGACAGAACTCCCCTCTGGTAAGACCATCCGAGAGTTCACTATGTGTCGAGTAATTTCATAATGGTATAGAACTGATTTTAGATGTATTGGAAATGAATTGTACATTGGCTGGAGCTTAGATCATATGTTTACATTAAACCTTACTATAGTACATATTTTGTATAAAATAAAATTTGCAACTCTTAAAACAATGAAAACATCATTACTTCTCTCACTCCTAATAAAGAAGCAAGATTATGTTTCTCATAGCCTTTCTAGAAAGTCCTTGGGGAAGGTAAAAGCCTGCCGTATTTAGTAAATAAGAGTATCTTCTTTCTGGGTATTAATTTCTAATTTTTAGAAACCATAATGGCAATCAATTAGACCCAGATAGACCTCAAAGTATGATATGTGTCCTATTGTACTTACTATTCTGGTATGTTTTAATAATTAAAATTTTATATTTTATTTTGTTATTATGACAATAGTGGTTGTTTTTTTCTAAAATAGTTGAGCTATAAAAATTATGCTAAAATGAGGGCAAATGACAAAATATTACATTTATTATATTTTAGTAGAGAAAATCTAAACTCAGAGAAATTAATTATTATAAGATTAAAATTATCCAAACTAGAAGATGATTACATGGATGTTCTTTGTGCTGTCCTATCAACTGTACTGCAAATATAGTGAGAATTGAGTTTAAAAATTAACACAAATGCACATTCTCTCTTGGGCTTCCCTTCTAATTACTGAATGTCACTCACAGGAAAATGTTTGAGACATCATTATCTCAATACTCAAAATAGCATAAATCACCTTTCCCGACAAATGTTATAACTCTCATTTTCTTTTATTAAATATCATATTGGATTTCTCTTTTTATTGTTATTTCTAAGAAGCTTAACATTGGTCAGTTAAGCATTTTTTTCAGAAACTAAGTTAGCTTGGGCATTTATGGGGACAAATTTGATCCATAGGACATTTTTATTAGGTTTTCCAAAAAAAAAAATTCTAGGACACTGAGATAGATATCATTAGAACAATAACTCCCAGTAGACTCTAGCAACTAAGCTCTTCTTCAATTCTGCGTCCTGGTCAAGTTTGGACTTGTCCTGTTTAATTTCCATCCCATATCTACAGCTACTGGTTTTTGTAATTATTGTCTTCAGAAACCTGTCTTCATTTAGTATAGGTCCCCATGGCAAGTCATGTGAATTCCCTTTATAAATGGGTGATGTACTTAAGATTATATATAATTGAGTGATAGTATGACCCAGTAGATTCATGACTAAATCAAAATGCCAACAACTTTTCCATCTGGCACTAGACTCTACAAAAGCAAATGAATAATTACAAATGAAATTAAAATTTAAGACTTAGAGTTAGAAAATTTAGTAAGTTCTTATTCCTGAAGGAGTGTCATCACATTGAATTGGTTTTAATTTTCTGTTGAGTTAATGTCTTATCCTGGCCATCCTTTCCTTTAGTTTAAACAATGTCCTATGCAATGAACCACTTTTATTTAAGAGCTCATTAGGTGCATCATTCTGCAAGAATACATATGAGAGCAAGGAGGGCAAGTCAGATATGTGGGATTGATTGCTTCCAGAAATAACCTCACCTCTAGTCAACACTCAAATAAGGAAGCTCCAAGCTAAGACTCACCATGTGCCTACTTAAGCCTCTTTATGCTTTTACTGCTCTTTATCTCTTCTGACAGGACAGTACCAGTTCAGAGTAGCAAACAGGATACTTGTGTGTATTTGAAAGTGTACCAGAGATTGGACTTTTGGCAGTTGAATAAGAATTGTTCTTCTGAGAACAGGCACTTTTCTCACTTATTCCACAACAACAACTCTCAGATAAATGAAATGATAGATAATATCATTTTAAAAATCACAGGTTGTGGAGTATCAAGGCATGACTTTGGATTATTGAAAGACAAATGCAACTCTGGATAATAGGGGAAAATCTAATTTGATATGACTTCTTTTTGCTTCCCTTTGGACCATATTCATTCCATTACAGAAACATGATCTAAGTGTTCACTGGATTTTTCCATAGAACACTTTTAGGAAAAAATAAAACTGAGGACTGCCCAGGAAGTCAGAGTAATGAAGATAAGTGTATATGAAACTCCAACTTTAATTCTAAATGGAATCAGACTTTCCAAGGTAAATTTGCAAAAGTGTACTATCTTCTCCAGTACATTTTCTATTTTCCAGGCAGGGACATTGTAGATGGAAGATTTTGTAGCTTCATTGCTGTCCAGGTTTTTCTTCCCATAGCCTGCAGAGTATTTTCTCATTCCAACATGATTAGAATGACCTGCTATTTTTTTTTAAAAGAAGAAATCGGCAGGGGGGGCATCTTGGGGAGAAGGGAGGTAGAAGGAAACTGGAAGAAGAAAAGGGAAGGAAAATTATGCCTGGAATATATTGTATATGAGAAGAAAATATTTTCAGTAAACAAACAAATCATCTTTTAAATCCTGGGGTAACTTTGATGTGTCTTTATTCTCAGCATTATAAGGTAGACAGGAAAACTGGTCCAGAAATTGCCCTGGATAGCCTACGTAGCCCAAATAGTAGGTATCTCATTTATTGAGAGGCACTGTAAAAGGAAAATAGGACTGTGAGTCATGAGAGAAAACAACAAATAACTTCCGTTTGCTTTCTCAAGTTTTACATAACTTGTACAACTGCATACTTAAGTGTCTGCTGTACAAACATGATATATTCACACAGAAAACACCCACAACCCCTAATACCTAACTTCTAAGACAGTAATAGAATTAAATATATTATTGTTTATGACAACTCTGGTAATATACATAATTATGAGAAGTTGGAATATGATAATTTCAGGGAGATATTTAGATTAAGAATTTTGGGAAATCCAAATGAAAAATGATATCCCATGTAATGGAGTAATTACATGTAATAGGATTCATAGAAGGTGGATAGAGCAGAATGAAAGGTACATGGTAGAAGGACAGCATATTTAGACATGTAGAGTTAGAGTTAGTATTAAATGATTATACTTGAGCTGTACAAGAGTCTTCATGACAATGATCAGTGTCTTAATAGACAGAGACATCTAAGTTTAACAAAATCATTAATTAATGCAGGAATATCACCAAACATTCATAAGTTTCAGAAGAAACTAAGGGCTGCAAGCTTGAGGGCTTTGTTCAGACTGAGCTTTGTTTGTCCCTCCCTCACACACGGTGGAACATAGAGGTCAGCACTGGAACTGATATCCTATAATATCATCAAAATCATACATAGGAACCCTTCCATTGTAAAACAAGTAACTGAGCCATTGAATTAATGCAGACACTTACTGTCTCAACTACAAGCAACATAGATACTAGAAAAAGCAAACCCATAGTACATCTCTTTCCCTGGGCTTGTAAAAGTCTATATATACTTGTTCTTTGTTAGCAATATTCTTTCTGAAGACACACACACTTATATTTCAATTCTAAAATAATTTTAATTTGTGTTTAGAGTCAACTATTATGGCCTTTATATATTAAGTTAACCAGCAAATAAACATCTATGAGATCATTTTTAAATGAAACTCACCTTGTTTTGTATTGTGTAATTTAAAGATGTATATGATGCATACATTCTAAGTCTTTATCATTTTCTCACCTAGTGCATCAATTTTTAATGAATGACATTTTGACTTTTGAAACAGTTTATTCTAAATATCATGCTATATGTCTGAGAATTTGAATGATGTTTCATGTTTCTTATCAATTCCAAAGACATTTCGATTATGAGCCAAGGGACATCTACATTTTTGTGAGCATTTTAATTATTCTGATTAAATTTGTAATTTGCCTTATCAACCACCATTTGTAAACACTGGTACTTTCTGTGGTTTTCACAGTCAGTGGCAGTACTTTGTCGAACTCTACACCAAGGGACAGTGGGTTTAGCTGCTTATCTTTTCTGAAATTTCTATTTAATCCTGATGCAAAGTTTACTCACAAGATAAGGTCCTCAAAGGTGAGTTTCTACACGAAATATGCCCACATGTAAACACCAGAGGTCAACTGTGGATGCCGTCCTTCAGGTGCTTTCCTTGTTATTTTCAGACATGATTTCTCACTAGCATAAATCTGTCAATTTAATTATGCTGGCTGGGCAGTGAGCCCCAGGAATCTGTCTATTTTCACCTCCCAAGAGCTGAAATTATAAGCATGCACCAACACACTGTCTTTTCTACATGGGTTCTTGGGATTGAACTGAGCTACTCATGTTTACATAGGCAAGTACTTTATTGACTGTCCCCTATTACTAGACCCCAAATTTTTTCTTAAATAATTTGTTTCATCTCTAGTGAATAGTCTACAGAAACTTATAAAATGCTAGAATGTTATTTGACACAAGACAAATGAAACTTGAAGCTGAATTCTGAGCAACAACAACAAAAAAATACTTTCTGTGATAATTTTCCATGTCATTGAATTATTTAATGGCCACTGAGCATTTAAACACAAGCATGCCCAGAAATTTTTTACTGGAAGTGATACTAACTTGTTGGATAATGATGTTACAGAAGGATATTTATTACCATTTACCTAAAGCAATACTCATTCACATTTTTATATTTTTAGATATTTTTATTTTTAATTACATGTATTTATGACTTGATGGTATGTGCCCATGGGTATATGCACAAAGAGAGAAGTGCCTAGGAAGTCAGAAGCATCAGATGATTTTGGAGACAGAGTTAATGGGCAGTGATGAGCCTTCTGACATAGGTGCAAAATATTTAACTGGGTCCTCGGCAAGAACATTATGCACTCTCTCTTAGCCCATGAGTTTTCTTTCCAGCTCCCCAGTCACATCATGAATGTTGTTCCATCCCCCACAAAAAACATTTAGCTGTGACATCCTTGTGGTTTCGATGCATGGCAAATAAATGGACATAGTATCATATTGATCTCTGTATATATATATATATATATATATATATATATATATATATATATATATATATATGTGTGTGTGTGTGTGTGTGTGTGTGTGTGTGTGTATTAGTGTAACTCATAAACTCATAGACTTTATCAGAGAAGTTTCTGTGTGAAGTGGATGGTAGTTAATTGAGAAATGTTTAGCTTTACCTCTTCTGCAAGGTTCATGGCCCATTACAGAAGAGTAGATTCAAAGGTTGGAAATGCCAGCATTGAAGACAGAAAAAAAACAGTGTGTGCTCTATATTGTGGGATTTACTGATTCAATGATTAATTCCTGAACTTATTCTAGCTACAGTTATAGTGATCAAGCCAGTCAGCAATTTCCAAAAAATGGTTTCACACCAAGAAGAATATGTATAACACATATTAGAATAGATAGGTTCTCCTATTTTTAAAGGAAGATACAAACAGGGATCATATGATGCTAACTACACACTTTTCAGGGGTTAAGGACTATTTTGGGACATGTATGATCAAAATACATTATATAAAATCATAAAAGAAATAAAAGAAAGTTTTAAACATCAAATTAAAAATTATAGAAACAGACGATAGCCTTCACATAGGGTTATTAAACATCTGGAATTATCAATCATGTGTCCAGTGTTTTTGTCTAATATATGCTACCCAGTAGCTCATTTCATACTTCAAATGTTGCAATTATGATTAATACCCAGAGTTCACAAAATGCAAAATTTGTGATGTTGGCAAGTCAGAAATACTAAGAATCTGAAACATCAGTTATCTTAGATGACAAGGCAAAAGTGTTTTTAGTCACATATATGGTTTCATTCATATATATGGTATGACTCTGGTTCCACATTGACTTAATGTCATGGAATGGACATAAATAAGGGAGCACAACTATGATATTCAATCTCTTAAGTTGAAAAACAAAACAAAACAGAGCACACTGGATTGCTGTGATTGTCTACAACTAAACAGAGATGCCCTCCTTCACACAATGACTTTCATAGACTTTTCTTACTAGGAGGCTGTAAGTGAGCAAAGAAAAAAATTTTAAATAAACCCTGAGACAAAACATCTTGTGAAAAGATCCCATAGATACAAACTTCAAGCCCTTTTTACCCATAGGCATCTTCTATCAGTAGCAGGAATGAGGAGGACAGAGGTAGAGAGTTAGTGAGAGGAGAGTTGTCAGTTTTGATCTGTCTCCTCAGATAGGGGTAGAGGCCTTGCACATGAATGAACATGCTGTCTTATTGACTATGTTTCTACTTTGGGTGTCCTAGAGATGGAAGGTGTCAATTCCCATCTCTTTGATACATCACTGTAGCATATATGAGAGACAATAGAGGTTCTTTTCATGTTTCTTTCCTTTCTCATTTAATTATATTCAGTGGAGGAAGACAAGTCTTATCTCCCCATAAGCAAGATGCTTTCATTTTGACTACTGGTTTGGGGCAAACTTCACTTCTGTCAGTTTTGAACCATGAAGGTTACATTGACTTTTTCCTTTCTTATGTTTTTGGCTCTGTTACACAGAATATCAGCGCAATTTGAGAAATCCATACATGATGGCTCAGAAACAGGCAATGAGCTGCTTTAGATGCTCTCTTTAAAGATCATAATATTTAGAAATGTTGTTCCCCTTTCCTGAATGTACTTTCATAAAAGGCACTTTTCAGACCAGATACTCTTATATTTTCATGCTATGATTATCTTTTACAGCCTAAGGAAGATGGGGTACTCACTTTGGACAAAATTAAGATGGCCACATAGGTTTTTTCCACCATGGAAGGAAGGATCAACACTATCTTTCTTCTCTTGAACTTGGACTGTAGTTGTTTCATTTATAATGAAGAGAGATGACATAAGAAGAGCTGACTTTTCTGGAGATAAGATGTGAAGAATTATTGCTCTACATCAACTTTTTGTACTTTATCCAACTCATCTCATTTTGCTATCGTGAAGTGCATTCTAAATTTTCAGCGACAACCTTTATTTTTTAAATGTATGTTACAAGACTGCCAGATGGTCTGGTCAATGGCCCCATCAGAGATGTGAGGTGTCCTCGGGAGGCTCTGACCTCTAAATAAAATATATTTAAGACTTTTATTCTAGTGTTCTGGCTAGTTTTATGTCAACCTGACACAAGATAGTGTCATCAGAGGAGAGAGCCTCAGTCAGGAAAACATCTCCATAAAATTTGGCTATAGGCAAGACTTTAGGGCATTTTCTTAATTAGCCATTGACTGAATGAGCAACAGTCAGCAGTACTGCTCCATGGCTTCTGAATCAGCTCTTAAGGTTCTTTCTTCCTTCAATGATGAGCAGTGATATAAAAGTGTGAACCAAATACAATCTTGCCTCCCCAACTCGCTCTGGTCACGGTATTATGCTGCAGCCATAGAAACTGTGAAAAGAAGTATATAGTAGGGTTGTTGTTTCTAGCTCTGTTCCCTGCTAGTTACCCAAATTATTTGTAAAAGAGAGGACAAAACAGGTATACACAAAAGGGAACACATATTCCGATGGAGATTTTCATCCTACCTCTTACTGTACTGAAATTGATATTCTATTCTAACCATAGTTTATGGTTATGTATTCTAAACTTACTTCCTTTCATACTTGATTTAAGTAGGTGGTCTATTTCATGATGGGAAGGATATTTTGATACTAAAAGTTTTTCTTGATATACTCCTCCTTTTTGCCCCTCCTTTGCTTACGTGCTCTTTCTGTTCTAACAGCTTGAACCCACTGAAATCTGTGGGTCTGATCTTCTGTAGCATTGATCTTCTGTACCACAAAAATTAGCAGACTTATTATTTTGTTCTATAACATACACTTACTCATTATTATCTCAAATGCAACTAATGATATTTTTCAGGCTTTTTTTAACTATATCATTTTATACCTGGAAAGAACATTAGTAATTTCTAACCCAACCCTTTCATTATTACAGAAGGGAGAAAAATGACACTAAAAGATGAGTATCTTCCCTAAAGTCAAACCAAATTTTTCAAATAAGTTCTCCTTGGCCATAGCAACACTGACAAATTAAAAATACTCATGATAAATTCTGCAAAGGAATAGATGTGTTCTCATTACACTTTAACAATGAATACCTTACAATTGCTACTGCCCAGTAAAGTTTCCTGCAGTAAATCAAAAGCTATTCCAATTCTTTTAACTCCATTTTCCTCTAGAATTTTAGATTTAATGCTTTATTTTTCAAAACCCATAGTAATTTGCAGATGAACTGATATCCTTAAAGTATGCTTTACTGTAGCATTGGATTGACTTTGCCAACATGGTCCTAACTTCACATCTCAAACTTTAAGGAAAAATATTTTGCTTACCAACAATTAGAAAAATAAGATTTTTTCTTAATTTCAAAGATTTCTAACAACTTCTATTCTTGACTTTAACCATCTCTTCTCCAGAAGAATATTACATTAAGTTATATGGTCTGTGTTTAAAATGCAAATATTCCAATTCCAAAGAGAGAAGTATTCATGTTCTTCTCCCCTCTGTTAGAGCAGTAAGAAAAAACCAAACCCTTTGCTTCAAGACAGAAAATTATTCTCAGTGTTCTAGGAGAGTGAAACTTATGTGTATAATCCCAAAACTCTGACATGTTATAAAGATCATGTTAAATATAGTTTTCTTGTAGATATGAAGATCAGAATTCAAAAGAAACTGAACAATTTTAATGCCATAAAGAGAACTTTATTTATAGGATAGCCTCAAACCTGCCTTTTATGTTTTCACTACTCTTTTGGTTGATCAGATGTCCATCACATTTGCCATTGCTTCCCATCTGAAACTGACTACTTTGGCCTTTCATCCTCAATTCTTCTCTTTCTCCCTTCCTTCTATTTCTCATCCCCTTTTTATCTTCACTTCTGTCATCTTTAGCACACTTCATTTTTTCATCTTCTCCCTTGGGGCTTTCATTTCCTTTAGTTCTTGGGTGACATAAGCTGCATGTTAAATATTGAGTAAATAAACATTCCATGCTATTTAGAAAGATATTATGCAATTGAAAAGCAATGAGATATTGAGGTACAAATGTACTGTGCTTTGTTATCTCAGAATTCTTATAAAAACAATTGGCCTTTTATCTGTAAAGAATGGCTATTCACACATGCCATCAGGATGTGTCCATTTAGATATTCCTTTTTATTTATTTTCTATATTCTTTGTTAACATTCTAAAACCTTTCCCCTATCCCAGTTCCACCCCCCATATGTTCCATAAGTCCTCTCCATCTATTCTCCTATCTTTCCCCCTCCCTTTTCTCTGTCCTGGTACTACCCTATAATGCTGGATGAAGCCTTTCCAGGATTAGGGCCCTCTTCTTCCTTCTTCATGGGAATCATTTGATATGCTAATCGTATCTTCAGTATTCAGAGCTTCAGGGCTAATTAATATCCACTTATCAATGATTGCATTCCATGTGTATTCTTTTGTGATTGCGTTACCTCCCTTAGGATGATATTTTCCAGCTCCATCCATTTGCCTAAAAAATTCATGAATTCATTGTTTTTAATTGATGAGTAGTACTCCATTGTGTATATATACCACATTTTCTGTATCCATTCCTCCATTGAGGGATATCTGGGTTCTCTCCAGCTTCTGGCTATTATAAATAAGATATGAAGATCTTATCTTCATATCTTATTTTGTTATAGGGTTAGGGTTAGGGTTAGGGTTAGGGTTAGGGTTAGGGTTAGGGTATCTGGGTATATGCCCAGGTGTAGTAGAGCAGGGTCCTCCGGGAGTGTCATGGCCACTTTTCTTAGGAACTGCCAGGCTGATTTACATAGTGTTTGTACCATCTTACAATCCCACCAGCAGTGAAGGAGTGTTCCTCTTTCTCCACATCCTCGCCAACACCTGCTGTCTCCTGAGTTTTTAATCTTAGCCATTCTGACTCCTGTGAGGTGAAATCTCAGGGTTGTTTTGATTTGCATTTCCCTAATGGCTAATGATGTTGAGCATTTCTTAAAGTGCTTCTCAGCCATCTGAATTTCTTCGGGTGAAAATTCTTTGTTTAGGTCTGTACCCCATTTTTAATAGGGTTATTTGGTTCCCTGGGATTTAACTTCTGGAGTTCTTTGTATATATTGGATATTAGCCCTCTATCTGATGTAGGGTTGGTGAAGATCTTTTCCCAATTTGTTGGTTACCATTTTGTCCTTTGGACAGTGTCCTTTGCCTTACAGAAACTTTTTAATTTTATGAGATCCCATTTGTCAATTCTTGATCTTAGAGCATAAGCTATTGGTGTTCTGTTCAGGAACTTTTCCCCTGTGCCTATGTCCTCAAGGGTTTTCCCCAGTTTCTTTTCTATTAGTTTCAGTGTGTCTGGTTTTATGTGGAGGTCCTTGATCCAGTTGGAGTTAAGCTTAGTACAAGGAGATAAGAATGGATCAATTCACATTCTCCTTCATGCTGACCTCCAGTTGAACCAGCACCATTTGTTGAAAAGTCTATCTTTTTTCCGCTGAATGTTTTTGGCTCCTTTCTCGAAGATCAAGTGACCATAGGTGTGTGGATTCATTTCTGGGTCTTCAATTCTATTCCATTGGTCCACTTGCCTGTCCCTGTACCAATACCATGCAGTTTTTAGCACTATTGCTCTGTAGTATTGCTTGAGGTCTGGGATACTAATTCCACCAGAAGTTCTTTTACTGTTGAGAATAGTTTTAGCTCTCCTGTTTTTTTTTGTTATTCCAGATAAATTTGAGAGTTGCTTTTTCTAACTCTGTAAAGAACTGAGTTGGGATTTTGATGGGGATTGCATTGAATCTGTATATTGCTTTTGGCAAGATGGTCATTTTAACTATATTAATCCTTCCAATCCATGGGCATGGAAGATTTTTCCATTTTCTGAGGTCTTCTTCGATTTCCTTCTTCGGAGACCACAAGTTCTTGTCATATAGATCTATTGATACCAAAACCATACAACGATCCAACAAAGAAAGAGAAATTCAGGCCAACTTTCCCTACGAATATCAATGCAAAAATACTCAATAAAATTCTTGCCAACCAAATCTAGGATCACATCAAAACAATCATCCACCATGATCAAGTGGGCTTCATCCCAGGGATGCAGGGATGGTTCAGTATAAGGAAATCCATCAATGCAATCCACTACCTAAACAAACTCAACAACAACAACAAAAAAGATCATTTCATTAGATGCTGAAAAAGCATTTGTCATAATTCAGCATCCTTTCATGCTGAAAGTCTTGGAAAGAACAGGAATTCAAGGCCCATACCTAAACATAGTTAAAGCACTATACAGCAAACCAGTAGCCAATATCAAACTAAATGGAGAGAAACTTGAAGCAATTGCACTAAAATCAGGGACTAGACATGGTTTCCCTCTCTCTCCATATCTTTTCAGTATAGTACTTGAAGTTCTAGCTAGAGAAATTAGACAACTTAAGGAGGTCAAAGGGATACAAATTGGAAAGGAAGAAGTAAAATTATCACTATTTGCAGATGACATAATAGTATACTTAAGTGACCCAAAAAACTCCACCAGAGAACTCCTACAGCTGATAAACAACTTCAGCAAAGTGGCAGGTTATAAAATCAACTCAAGCAAATCAGTTGCCTTCCTATACTCAAAGGATAAGCAGGCTGAGAAAGAAGTTAGGGAAATGACACCCTTCACAATAGCCACAAACAATATAAAGTATCTTGGTGTGACTCTAATCATTTAGATATTCATAAATCTTAATCCAGCAGTATCTAGTAGTGCCTCCCAGACTTTATCACAAACAGTGACTCTGAAAATTTTCTTAACAGGAATAGATTATAATTTTGTGAGCATTCTAATTCTGAAGAATTGTATCATAAAGAAACCCCCATTGATGCCAAAAGCCATAGGCTGTACTTTTCAAAGTAAGATGTGCTACAGGGTAGGTCTGTATTATCCAAAATCTTCATCTATGTTTACTCTTCTCATTAAGAAGAATTAAGAAACACTTGTGTGATAAGAGAATAGAAGTGATGCGAATGAAGATAAAATAAAACCATTCTACCATTTATCCCATTTGTCTACCAGGGTAAATAACCACACTGGGACCAGCTCTCAGGAGACAGATCAACTTAGACTGACTCAAGGCTTACAGAATTTTGAGGGACTGAGGGTAGGAACATCCAGGATGAGCAAGGATACCTAAAATGCCTCTCTACCAATAAAGAAATATGAAGATTAGAGATATTGGGTTATTTATTACTTAAATGAGTAAGTCTTGTAAGTTAAAGATAGACTCTAAAAGTATATACTTAAAATGTATAAACAGAAATCTCTCATACATGCAAATATCATGAAATGCATAAACACACATGCATCAAACATACAAGCACACATATGTTAGAAGTCAATGTGTTTTTTGAGGGCAGATAATTTCTCCCTATCTCACCATTTATTCATTAGTTGCCTGTAGTTTTGTTTTGCTTTGTTTTGTTTTGTTTTTGAGAGTCAGGTTGATATTTTCCAGTTTTCTGTGTAAGCCTAGCTGTTCTGAAATTCTATCTGTAGTCTGGGGTGACCTCAAACTCAGAGATCTATGTTTCTCTGTCTCCCAAGTACTGGGATAAAAGGCTAGGCAAGTCAAAATAATAAAAAGAAAATGGTCTCGTGAAAAAAAAAGTAAGAGATATATATGTTCCCAATGTTAGGAGTTCCTAAAAATCACCAAGCTAACAGCCATATTATATACACTGAGAAGACTCATGTGATCCCTGTGCTTGTTGGTGTGTGTCCTGTGGGTCTCCCCACTCTAGTGGATGCCTATTGAGTTCCACGCAAGCAATGAGAGAAGTAGGGGGCCCAGAAGCCTTGTGATTACCCAGGGTAAATAACCACACTGGGACCAGCTCTCAGGAGGCAGATCAACTTAGAGTGACTCCAGGCTTACAAAATTTTGAGGGACTGAGTGTAGGAACATCCAGGATAGGCAAGGATACCTAAAATGCCTCATTAGCATGGGGAAGCATTTTAGGAATCTCAGGTGCTAGCTGAACAGGATTTTTTTCAGAGAAAGGAAATTGATCCAGTAATCTACTTGAGGCTACATGGCATTACTCTGGTAGAGGCATATGTGGGGATTTAGAATTCTCCAGATAAGATCAGAAAAGAAGAAGGCCAACTAATGAAGGGAATACCATACCGGAGGCTATCGGATCTTGGTGGACTTTAACTTTAATTAGCATCTACAATCTGTCCTGACTGAAAGATGTATTGGGACAATAGTAACACAGAACTTAACTTGTTTGTATGAGTATTGAATTGAAGCCTATAACCTGAGAAGGAGCCCAGGCCCTACACTGACTGGATGACTAGGAATCAGAAACTGAATACCCCACAGATTAGGCTAGAACTAACCAGGACTGTCCCCCCCCCCCCTTAAAAATTCAATGAATGATTCCTAAATTTATTCTATTATGCTCATAATTAGGATCCTTGTCCAGATGTTATCAGAGAGGTTCCTCCTGCAGTGGGAGTTAGTACAGAGACTCACAGACAGCCATCATTCAGAGAAAGTTCAAATTGGAGGTCTCTATTAGTCCCTATCCTCAGAGATTAGGCAACACCACAGAAGATCAGGGAAGAAAGACTTTAGAAATCAAAGACAATAGAGAATAATACCAGAAGACCATGACCCATGAATCAGGTGAATCTCTTGATCTTTGTTTTATGTTTTGTTTTTATTTATTTTTGCTTACAAAAATGAAATTAAGACTATGTGTTTTAAGGAATGTGTTCCTGTCATGAAATTGGTTTACTATATTTAACAAGGTAACATTACAGTGTCTCTGATTCTGTTTTTGTAAATAATTGAACTGTGATTATTTAAATGTGTCAAAAAATTGCCTTTCTTTACTTTTTCAGAACATCTGTTCATCTTGGAATCATGGACTTCATAAAGACAAATAATCCGACATCACAGCTGAGCCCTCAGCAATAACCTCTCTTCCTCCTCTCTGCTTTTTGTGCTGCCATCAGTCTTTTAAAGAGGTGGAATTTGAGCTCCCTCATCATGTTTGCTCTTTCTGTGGTGCAATTAAGTCATACCTCATAAGGCAAATAAATATTCCAGACTTGATTTCAAGTCTCTAAAATGCTATGAATACACCCTCATCCTTGCCTATATTGACCTACAGGACAGAATGGAGAATGTCACTGTGAGCCATCAGTCAGATAATTGTGTTGTGTCTAGGATCTTTTATTCTCATAAGATGAAGAGTGATCCCAGGCCTTATTGGTTTGTATTCCATTTTGATCCTAGATATTGATAAGATTTAGCTTAGAGATATTTGGAAAAGCTTTGGCTATATGAAAAATATCCAAATCACTAATATGACAAAAATTACAATAAAAAGCACTTTTACATAAGAATTTCATTTAACATTCTAATGAGATCATCATCTTTAAAGTTAATAACAATAAAATATACACATGTAACCCTTATTCTGGTCAAAGCTCTATCCTGCAAAATATATTGACTTTAGTCTATATAGTTCTCTCTGACAAATCCAAATGCCAAGTTCTTAGGTAACTAATGTTTCAGACTAAAAGTTAGAGTTAGAGAATATAACTATGAGTCAGTGGATTCCAGAGTAAAGAAAACAAATTTGATCTATTAGTAAATCCTGTGCACATAACTTTGCCTATTTTGCCTCAGTGAGATTTGATCACATATGCCTTGTTTATATAAATACATATTTGTGTATTTTATAAGGTAGTGGATGCTTTAATTTAGCTTTTTGTGCTGCCTACAGATGTTTTTCCTGAATGATGTTTATCAGCATTTGAGAGTCAAGTTCAATCCAGGTGTAGTAGATGGTTATCAAAGTGAAAGTAATCACCTCTTCCTCCATACTTACATGCCAAGTGATTTGACAGTATTTTCCCTCAAGAGATTTGGATTATTTTTATTTCTGTTTTATTCTGAATTCACAGCAGTGAAGTAGAAGAATTGATATGAGCAAGTCTGAGCCTAAACACCAAGAAACAAACAATGCTGTTACTCTGATCGTCTTTATCATTGTCATGTGAATAATCTGAATGTTTCTACCCAGGGAAGAAGCACAGACCTCTTAATGATGTTCATGGTCAGACACCTATGACCTTAGAACTGCCCTCCCTTTTCAAGCTACAAGTTTACTAGATGTACATAAACGAACAAACCAAACTAGTCAGGCTGTTAATGATCCACACAGCTACTCAAATCATCTATAGGCTTATAAACAATATTGCATAGAAACTATTCATTGAAGGCTACTGGGTTTTTTGAGAGTGATATATTACACAATGAATGAAAGTGATACATGCAGAAAGCAAGAATAAAAGTATTATATTGTCCTTATTGTCCATTCAGTTTGGTTATCATTCATTCATGTTCTTGACGTAAGCTATAAAGAAGTAAAAATTTTGCAATCTAAATAAGATTTTTCATAAGAAGCAATCTGTTTGTTTTAAAATAAACTAGAGGGGAATGGATATAAAGTATTGTCTTTAAGAAAAATATCTTCATCATCTAGTATTTAAGAGTTCATGCACATTTGCTAAATTAATCAAATTTTAGCAGCTGCTCTGAGCAAAGCCCTGCTCAGCAATTCAATACAAGGTTCCCTTCACCTTTATATCTAGTTGCAACTTGGTCCATTTTCCTGCATCGCTCACACATTTCCCAGTGCCTATTTTTGTCCACTTAGACTTAGATCAATACACTTAACTCATTTTTTTCTTAACTCTCTTCTACCTGACCTACTTTATTTCTGTCCCAGTTCTTAATTCAGAATATCTCTGTGATGCAGCTCATCACGATCCAGCCTCAGTTTACCTTTACATGAAGGTCTAATATGGTAAATGTCACATTAAACCTGTCAGGTATTTTCCTTATATCATTTTTGAGGCATGAGTATTTTAAATGGAAATAGGAAACAACTTAGTAGCTATGAAAGTGCTATAAACATGTGTGTGCATTCATAAATCAATAGGAATAATAAATTGCATTCACATGTCATTTAATTTTTCTTGATCATCAGTGAGGTCATGAAAGTTCACTCCTTATACTGTCTCTGCATCTCATTCTTGGTTCCTTTAAATCTGTCACCTCTATTAGTGACACTGCTTATTGTATCTCGTGATCCTGTACTATGGCCCCCCGAAATCTACAGGCATTTTACCATGGATTATTAATTTGGTGGTTACATTAGAGAAAATGGCCCTCTCTTGTTAAAAACCAGTTAGAAATTTTGCACATCAAAAGCTTCTGCTGGTGACATTTAAGCCAAGGACTCACCCTGCTTTCTAATGATCTTTATTCTCCTACTCAGCAGGTAGCTGGTGAGGAGTTAAGGTTGGAGTTTTGCTGAAAGCAGTTCACCCACTCAAACCTGCCCTGCTTTATTCTCAACCTCTCCTACTCCAATGTCCCCTTTCTCCTCAATCCCAACTTCTTAGGTTCATAATTAGACTCTGCAACCTCTAAGCTACTTCTACAAAGTGATGAGCTACTAAAAATACAGCCCTGCAGGAATACATTCAACTTCTATTTCTGTTATTTTTTTAACACCAGTTTCAGATGAACAAAGCAGTTAAACAAAAGGAGAGAGAAAGTGCTGTGATTGCGAAGATGTAACGTCGACACATACTTTGTTCATTTTAATTACACAAAGTCATCATTTAGCAGGATACTGTGAAGGGAAGGCTGCCACAGACCTTCGTTCTTTTGATATTTTCCATTTAAAGCTTCTTTCAATGATCCTGAGCACAAATACCTTCGTTGTAACCCTGAAAACCCCTGTATCTCTGTATAGCCCATGAAATGGGCTCTTTTAAGGTGTGCGAAAAGCTGGACATAATTGGACCGCTCTGCTAATGAGACCTACTTCCATCACTCCTCTGACTGTCTCATGGCATTTAAGATGAGCCTTTTAAAACTGGGTTACAGAAAAGAGGATGCGATCCAAGGAGGGGTGTGAGGACTCTCAGCCTTAAGATGTAGATGTACAAAGCCAGAAAAAATTGAGGAGGAAAACAATCCATCTTTGTGTGTGTGTGTGTGAAAAACCTAATTTCTGGATTTTGTTCTCCTGTACCCACATATTTGATATTTAGATGCTGCTCTTTTAACCCTGTCTGGGAACAATACATCACTGGCTTAACTACTTTGGTGGTATTATATACAGTTTAACTCATGCATAATGTGTCAGGTGATATGGTGGAAAGTATTTTAATTTGCATAAGTTATATGGCTTAACTAGCATGATACATGATAGCTCTATATTGTATAGATAAAATGTTGAAGCTCTCTTGTCTTAATGTAATACTAAAGATTACATCATAGTACAAGCTAGAATTTGAACTCAGCATATGCAATGAAATATCTAGGTCTTTGATTACAAGGTCCCTTGTGAAAATTAAGAAAATCAAATCAATTTCATGATCTCCTGTCACATGTTAAAACGTTTAATGGAAATGTATCTAGTTCTTAATGCTTATAATTCCATGTTCTTGAGAGCAAAGAGGCTTAAGAGGTCAACTGGCTACAACCCTGTCCTTTGAATTGCTAAAGGGTCATGAATTGGAGAAACATACTTATCTAATATCTCATATATGGTAAAATACAATGATTAATTTTATGATGCCAAAAATTTATATAAGTAAAGAGATTGAAGTACTTCACAACTGTCAGTTAATATTGGCTTAAGGGCTGTGCTAGAATTGCTAAAGGGTCAGGAATTGGAGAAACATACTTATCTAATATCTCATATATGGTAAAATACAATGATTAATTTTATGATGCCAAAAATTTATATAAGTAAAGAGATTGAAGTACTTCACAACTGTCAGTTAATATTGGCTCAAGGGCTGTGCTACACCAGAGACTGTCACTCTTCTTTACTGTTTTGTCCCTGATAAGGACTATAGTCACTGGTATAGGATTGGTGCACAAAGAATATTATGTTAGTACTGGGAGGATTAAATGAAAGGGCAAATACATAGTTGCTTTAATGAATGAGCACATAATAGAACTTTCAAGTGTAAAATTTAAGTTTAGATATTTTTTCCCAGTAGACAAGAGAAAGAACACATTTATAAACTCAAGAAAGTGAGAAACATCATGGCTAATTTGGAAATAGAAAGTAATCAAAGATTGTAAATGCTTGCTTAGAAAAATAAACTATTAAGCCATACAAAATTAATTTGAAGCTACTGGATATTTTAAGCAGTGGCTAGAAATGATCAAATAGACACTTTTAAAAGACTGCCATAACATAAGAGTATAAATTAAAGGAGAATTAAGACATGGTAGGCAGGAAAGTAATTTTTATTTATAAAAATATAGTTGAAGTACATTTTACAGAATATGGAAATAAGGAAAGTGTAAAAGACAGTAGGTATTATGGAAGATTCACTTTTCAATGTATAAGATATACAATTTATAAAAGTCTACTTCATTTTCTAATGCTCAAATGTGTTTGACAAAGAATTTCTTATGTAACCACAGCAGTTTGAAGTATCAGACCAGTATATCCACAAGTGTAACTCTGCCACCCAGTACTCTTCTGCCACTGACCACATCAATTTTCTTCATTCCCCCACTGCCTTTTCTGTAAAATACATACACTGATTTCAATATGACACAGTTATAGGTATGAAAGGGAAATAATAGCTTTAATATGATTTGATAAATACTAAATTGATAATTTTTAGTTATTATCTATCTAATTACTATAATAAAAATCATGTCAGTATTAATATTTGTATTGTGTATCATTTCATGGTGCTATAAGTAAATATCTGGGGCAAAGGAGAATATAAGAAAAGATTATTAATTGACAGTTTGTAGAAGTGAAAATTCAAGGTGAGACAACTTCTGAAGTTAAGGTTCTGCTGAGGCTCATCATATCATAGGAAGAAATTGTATAGAGGATCACACAAATGAAACAGGAAACTGGAGGTTAAAGGGGGTTCAGGATTATTTTTATTTTCACCAATCTATTCTCATGGAGCTGCACTAATCACCCATAATAAATATATTAATCTCTCCGTAAGAAAGTACCTCCAAGGATCTGATTACAATGGACAAAATACTACTTGCAATGATCTCCTAAAACATCTTATCTAGGATTATATCCCTAATGAAGAACTCCATGATAGACAACAGTTATCAACTATAACACTTTGGAATCCCAAGGTTCATGTGTTGGTTCATCTGCTATGAATTAGAGATCACTATAACATAATATTTAACTAAAAAATAAATGTGGATGGATAAATAGAATCTTCTTGACTTTAAGCATTTTGTAGAATATAAAAGGTTCTAGATAGTGTCATCACTAACAATACATGTATCAAAACTAGTTTCTTTTTTCTCTAGGAGTTCCTCAGTTATCCAATTCCCATTGATATCTGATAACTCCTATCCTCCTTTTCCACAGCACAAATGAGCAATGACTTACTAATCTCTATGGACTTCCTTTCAGTTGGGTAAAAGCCATAGTAGAGGCATCACATAAAACCACACAAGAATAAAGATTGTAAAATTATGCATTCATATATAACTATAAAGATATATATGACAAAGAATATAACAGACATCTTACTACTAGATATCATTGCCTGAGTATTTAATCAGATTTCATGTATCTGATTATCTTTCCATCTAAAATTAAAGTATTATTTTTCTGTCTACTCTTTGGCATAGACTGCTGAATTCCCCTTACACACAGCCATAAATGGATTAGTTTGTACCACAAAATTCCAGTTCATTTATTTGAACCTTATTTATTAATTTATTATCTCTTTTTTTTTACCCTGGTGACACAAAAAAATACATCAGAACTCTCATGTTCTGGCAAGCACTCTTAGGTTCTGGCTAGTACTTGCTGCCTCTGAGGCTGTCACCGAGTTACAAGAATGATTGTATCTGTTCATAAGCCCATAAAACAGATATTTAATTTGATTTGGGTGAAGATACAGTTAGGTAATTCTAATATGATTAGATTTCTGCAGTGATATTTTTAGTTTTTTGGTTATATTATATACCACTAACATAGTGTGGTTTGTCAGAGAACAGAGTCGGGCTACCTCAGTGGCCATTTTTTAATGAAAGAAGACAATGCCTATACAAAATCAAGTTCATGCTTACATCAGGGAACCTACCCTTGAACAGTAGTACCAGGGACTCAAAATGTACATGAGAAATGTTTGACCTTTCTTAATCTCAAAGGGAAGACATGTTTAGAATAGAAGGAAATTTGTACAATAAAGGCATTCCTATTAATGTTTTACATATAAGAGAGCCATTTATTCATCTGCCAAGTGTTTCATAAGTAACAACTATGTCTATAAGATAAATTAACAAAAAGGGTTTGTGTTCAGATGTAAGATGAGGAAAGGTATAAAAAGATATATGTGTCTAGTCACACCTCAGAGGAGCTGTATTACCACTCAAGAAGGGAGACCCAGTAAGAAGATATTAATAAGGATAACAAGTAGTTCACTTTACCCTATATCCAATCTTTCAAGTCTCCCTCCTCTGTGTGTGTGTGTGTACATGTGTGTGTATGTATCTGTGTATATGTGTGTGTATATATGTGCGTATATGTGTGCGTATATGTTTGCATGTATGTGTGTATGTGTATGTGTGTGTGTGTGTGTGTGTGTGTGTGTGTGTGTGTGTGTATGCCTATGCTTATGATTTTAAAAGAATGCAAGGAAAGATGCTACAACATATGTAAAAGGATTTGGGAGAAATTTTAGAGGACGTGTCAGTATACCAGCAAATTGGGAACAGTAAGAAACAGCCATCTATCCCTATTCTGTCCCTGATCTCCACCTACCTTAGTCAGACCTGTGCATCCTGAACCACACAGGTAAGCTTTTTTTCCTGCACATGTCTTCCCTGCTTGCTGATTCCTCTGGAGCAAATCAAGCAGTCCTGACCAGCCTGCTATCACAGGGTGGCCTCTATTCCCCAAACAAATATACCTCTCTGTCTACCTCTATCAGTAATATAGATCCTTATCCATACAGCTAAGTTTCCCTTCCCCTATCCATCTTCCATGCCTGCTGAGTCCTCTGGGTATGCGAAGCTTCCCTGAAGAGCCTACTAGCTTAGGCAGACTTTCATTCTCCAATCACTGTCTGTCTTGGAAAAGACATGGTATGGACAATGTGACATGGATTCTGCCCCTGGGATAGCGCCCTGGTGTGATGTGGGCCTACATGAGCAATGATGGCTCTTGTGGGCATAAGGCTTATTCCTGTAATAATATACATATTTTCTAGATCTATTAGCAGTGGAAGTCTCATTCCTTCCAAGGAATATCCTCCCTGTTATTGTTAATGACTCCATGATATGTCTCCAAAAAATGACAAACACTTGGACCTTCAGGACAGACCTTAAGGCTATGGGAAAAAGCTCTAAAGAGTTTGAAAATATATAATTTTTCAACATAACAGCATTCTATATGATCCATCTCTCTTCTGCACTAGCCAGGTAGTAGAATTAAAGGGAGATGTTTTGGGAACCACCACCCCTGCATCATTCAAGTCATTGATGGCTAGAGTAATTTCTACACTTCCTCTAGGAATATGATACTGTTTTTCATTCACTATTTATTTTTTGGTAAAGGCAACTCTAGAGGCTTCCATTAAGCTTTTTCAACCACAATAGTCTTCACTCCACAGGTGAGGAAACCAATGTGAGAATTCTGCCAACTTCTAAATACATACATATATATATATATATATATATATGTATATATATTCTATATATATATATATATTCTAATTATACATTCTGAATCTGGGGAAATGACCACAGACCCCTTTCATATTTTATATTACAGTACAGTAAAAGGGCTTGGTTCACTTGCTCATCCATATAAACCAATTGTAGCCGGTAACATATCTGTTCAGAACTGTGATTATATGGCTAGCAACAGTACCAGGATATTTTTTTCTATATTCTATGTTTACATTCCAAACAATCTCTGCTTTCCTGGTTCCCACCTCCACATAAGTCCAATACACCCTCATCTGTCTGTTGGTTCTACAATTAACCCCCTCCTTCTTCTCTGTGCTGGCACTCCCATAAAATGCTGGATCAAGTCATTCCAGGACCAGGGACCACTCCTTCCTTCTTCTTGGGAATTATTTTGACATGTAAATTGTGTCTTGGGTATTCAGAGCTTCTGAGATAATATATACTAACTAATGAGTGCATTCCATGTGTGTTCTTTTGTAATTGGGCTACCTCAATTAGGATGATATTTCCAGTTGCAACCATTTGCCTAAGAATTTCATGAATTCATTGTTTTTTAATTGCTGAGGAGTATTCCATTGTGTAAATATACCACATTTTCTTTATCCATTCCTCCATTGAGGTTCATCTGGGTTCCTTGCAGCTTCTGATTATTATAAATAAGGCTGCTATGAACATAGTAGAGCATGTGTCCATATTGCATGCCTGGGAATCCTCTGGGTATATGCCCAGGTATAGCAGGGTCCTCTGGAAGTGTCATGCCCAGTTTTATGAGGAATCTCCAGACTGATTTCCAGAGTAGTTACACCAGCTTGCAATCCCACCAGCAGTGGAGGAGTGTTCCTCTTTCTCCACATCCTAGCCAACACTTGCTGCCTCCTGAGTTTTTAATCTTAGCCATTCTGACTGGTATGAGGTGAAATCTTAGGGTTGTTTTGATTTACATTTCTCTAATGACTAATGATGTCGAATATTTCTTAAGGTGCTTCTCAGACATTCGAAATTCTACAGGTGAAAATTCTTTGTTTAGCTCTATACCCCATTTTTAATAGGGTTTTTGGCTCTCTAGAGTCTAACTTCTTGAGTTCTTTGTATATATTAGCTATTAGCTCCCTGTCAGATGTAGGGTCGGTGAAGATCTTTTCCCAATTTATTGGATGCCATTTTATCTGATTGACAGTGTCATTTGCTTACAGAAACTTTGTAATTTTATAAGGTACCATTTGACAATTCTTGATCTTAGAGCATAAGCTATTGGTGTTCTGTTCAGGAAATTTTCTCCTGTGCCCATGGGCTCAATGCTTTTCCCTGTTTTTTTTTTTTTTTTTCCTATTAATTTCAGTGTGTCTGGTTTTATGTGGAGGTCCTTGATCCACTTGGATTTGAGCTTAGTACAAAGAGATAAGAATGGTTTGATTTGAATTCTTCAGCATGTTGACTTCCAGTTAATCCAGCACCATTTGTTGAAAAGACTACTTTTTTTTCCCACTAGATAGTTAAAAAAAACTCCACCAGAGGACTCCTACAGCTGATAAACAACTACAGCAAAGTGGCTGGTTATAAAATCAACTCAAGCAAATCAGTAACCTTCCTATACTCAAAGGATAAGCAGGCTGAGAAAGAAATTAAGGAAATGACACTCCCCACAATAGCCACAAACAATATAAAGTATCTTGGGGTGACTCTAACCAAACAAGTGAAAGATTTGTATGACCTCAAAAAAATCAAAAGAAGACCTCAGAAAATGGAAAAAATCTTCCATGCTTGTGGATTGAGATGATTAATATAGTAAAAATGGTGTCTTAGTCAGGGCTTCTATTCCTGCACAAATATCATGACCAATAAGCAAGTTGGGGAAGAAAGGGTTTATTGAGCTTACACTTCCATGTTGTAGTCCATCACTAAAGGAAGTCAGGACTGGAACTCAAGCAGGTCAGGAAGCAGGAGCTGATGCAGAGGCCATGGAGGGATGTTTCTTACTGGCTTGCTTTCTCTGGCTTGCTCAGCCTGCTCTCTTATAGAAACCAAGGGCACCAGCCCAAAGGTAGTACCACCCACAAGTGGCTCTCCCCACTTGATCACTAATTGAGAAAATGCCCCACAGCTGGATCTCATGGAGGCACTTCCCCAACTGAAGCTCCTTTCTCTGTGATAACTCCAGCCTGTGTCAAGTTGACACACAAAACTAGCCAGTACAAATGGCCATCTTGCCAAAAGCAATATAGAAATTCAATGCAATCCCCATCAAAATCCCAACTCAATTCTTCATAGAGTAAGAAAGAGAAATTCTAAAATTTATCTGGAATAACAAAAAACCCAGGATAGTTAAAACTATTCTCAACAGTAAAAGAACTCCTGGGGAAATCAGTATCCCAGACCTCAAGCAATACTAGAGAGCAATAGTGTTAAAAACTGTATGGTATTGGTACAGTGACAGGCAGGTAGATCAATGAAATAGAATTAAAGACCCAGAAATGATCCCACACACCTATAGTCACTTGATCTTCGACAAAGAAACTAAAATCCCACTCCTAATACATACAACAACATCCAAGGACAAAGACATCCAGATGGCTAAAAGCCATCAAAAGAACACAATCAACAAAATCTATGGCAATATGACACCTTCAAGCACAGCTACCCTACTACAAGCCCTCCATATTCTACCACAAATGAATCACAGGAAATTGACTTAGTCCAATATTATAAAGATGTTAGAGGTCTTTAAAGAGGAAATGAGTAAACCCCTTAGAGAAATACAGGAAAATACAATGGAACTGGTAGAGGTCTTTAAGAGGAAAGAAATAAAACCTAAGAACAAGAATCAACAAATTGGACCTCACAAAACTGCAAGGCTTCTATAAGGCAAAGGGCATTGTCAATAGGACAAAACAGCAATCAACATATTGGGAAAAGATAAGATAGAGGTCTAATATCCAATATATACAAAGAACTCAAGAAGTTAGACCCCAGAGAGTCAAATAACCATATTAAAAATGGGGTACAGAGTTAAACAAAGAATTCTCACCTGAAGAACTTCAGATGGCTGAGAAGCATCTTAAAAAATGCTCAACTTCATTAGTCATTAGGGAAATGCAAATCAAAACAACCCTGAGATTTCACCTTACACCAGTCAGAATGGCTAAGATTAAAAATTCAGGAGACAGCAGGTGTTGGCAATGATGTGGAGAAAGAGGAACACTCCTCCACTGCTGGTGGGGTTGCAAATTGGTACAACCACTCTGGAAAGCGGTCTGGCGGTTCCACTGAAAACTGGGCACCTCACTTCCAGAAGATCCTGCTATACCACTCCTGGGCATATACCCAGAGGATTCCCCACCATGTAATAAGGATACATGCTCTACTATATTTATAGCAGCCCTATTTATAATTGCCAGATGCTGGAAAGAACCCAGGTATCCCTCAACAGAAGAGTGGATGCAAAAAACGTGGTATATCTACACAATGGAGTACTATTCAGCCATTAGAAACAATGAATTCATGAAATTCTTAGGCAAATGGATGGAGTTAGAGAACATCATACTAAGTGAGGTAACCCAGACTCAAAAGGTGAATCATGGTATGCACTCACTAATAAGTGGATATTAACCTAGAAACCTGAAATACCCAAAACATAATCTACACATCAACTGAGGGACAAGAAGAAAGGAAGAGTGGCCCCATGTTCTGTGAAGACTCAGTGAAGCAGTATTCAGCAAAATCAGAACGGGGAAGTGGTAAGGAGTAGGTGGGAGGACAGGGGGAGAGAAGGGAGCTTACGGGACTTTCGGGGAGTGGGGGGGGCTAGGAAAGTGGAAATCATTTGAAATGTAAATAAAAAATATATTGAATAAAAAAAATCCAAAAAAAAAAGAAAAAGAAAAAAAGAAGCCAAAGTATTTATATACATAGAATATGACAGTATACATTCATAACCATCAAAATTCTACCAGAGAATTCAAACACCTGATAAATACCTCCAGCAAAGTGGCTGGATAAAAAAATTAACTCAAACAATCATGGCCTCTCCTTTGTACAAGTGATAAACCACCTGAGAAATAAATTAGGAAAAGAATACTGTTTGTGTTAGCCAAGAACAATATAAAATATCTTGGTGTAACTCTAACCAAGCAAGTAAAAATATCTGTGTGACATAAACTTCAAGTCCTGAAGAAAGAAACTTAAGAATATATCAGAAGATGGAAAGATCTCATGTGCTCATATATAGGTAATATTGACATTGTGAAAATTACCATTGTAGCAAAAGCATTCTACAGATTCTGTGCAAGCCCATACAAATTTTAACATAATTTTTGTAGACATTGAAAGAGCAATTCTCAACGTCATATAGAAAAAAGAAAAACAAAACAAAACACACAAATAAACAAACAAAAACAAAAAAAAACAGGATAGCCAACTCAATCCTGTAAAATAAATCCTGAAAAATCAGGAATCATCATCCCTGATTTCAAGCTGCACTACTGAGTAATAGTGTTAAAAACTACATGGTTTTGGTACAACATCAGACATGTTTATCAAATCAAAGACCCAGAAATACACTCACACAGCTCTGGAAACTTGATTTTCGAAAAAAATTCCCAATGTCATACAATGAAAAAAACAAAAGCATCTTAACCAATGATACTGCTCTGAATGGATGTCTACATGTAGAAGAATTCAAATATATCTATATTTATCACCGTGCACAAAGTGCAAGTCCAAGTGGGTCAAGGACCTCAACATAATACTGAATACACTAAATCTCATAGAAGAGAAAGTGTAAAATATCATTGAATGCATTAGTACAATAGATGATTTTCTAGACAGAACAGCAATGTTTCAGGCTCTAAGACCAACAATTGATAAATGGGATCTCATGACACTGCAAAAATTCTATAAGGCAATGAACACCATCAATAGGACCAATTGATAGCCTATCAGTTGGGTAAGGATCCTCACCAACCCTACATCTGACAGATAGTTAATATCCAAAATTTACAAACAATTTAAGAAGTTAAACACTAACAAGCCAAATAACCCAATTTTAAAAGTGGAGTAAAGGGATAAACAGCATTCTCAATAGAGGAATCTCTAATGGCAAAGAAGCACTTAAAGAAATATTCAAAGCCCTTAGTCATCAGGAAAAGGCAAATCAAACAACTATAAGAGTCCATCTTATACATATCAGAATGGCTAAGATAAAAAACTACAGAAAGCAAACACATGCTAGCAAAGTTGTAGAACAAAAGATCACTCCTCCATTTCTGATGGGAGTGCAAATGTGCACAATCGCTTTGGAAATCAATTTGCAGTTCCTCTGAAAAATATGAATAGTTTTATCTCAAGATTCTGCTATACCACTCCTTGGCATATTCCCAAAATATGTTCCACCATTCCAAATCACATCTCCTTAACTATGTTCATAGCAACTTTCTTTGTAATAGCCAGAAACTGGAATGTATAAATAAAATGTGTTACAGCTACACAATGGAAATACTATTCAACTATTAAAAACAAAGACATCACGGATTTTGCATGCAAATGTATGGAACCTGAGAATATTATCCTGAGTGAGGTAACCCAGTCTCCAAAGGACATGCATGGCATATATTCACCTATAAGTGGACATTAGCCATAAAATACAGGATACCATACTATGCTTCACAGAACTGAAGAAGCTAAACAAGAGGGAAAGTATAAAGCTAAACAAGAAGTAAAGTATACTTGAATCTCACTTAGAAGAGGGGATAAAATAGTCATACGAGGCAAATGGAGGGAGGGAAATGAGTGGGAAAGGAGATAGAGACAGGAATGGGAGTTTCAGGATCAGATGTGGGTAGAGAAAAGAGGACTGGCCAGACGACCAAGAGAATAAGTGGAAAACTGAAACTCATGGGGGAGAGGAGGTGAATCTCAAGGACCAGACAGAGAACTAGGAGAAGGGAGGCAGCCAAGAATCAGTGGGGGTGTCCTTAGCTGTGAATCACAGTATTGCAGATATGAATCCTGAAGTGGCCACCCCCAGAGCTAGGCAGGAACCCCAATGATGTGTAGGGACACCAACCCACCCACAAAACTTGCCACCCAAAACTTACCATGTTTACAATAAATGTATGGATGGGGGATGGAACAGAAACAAAGGAACTGGCTCACCAATAACGGGCCCAACTTGAGACCCATTCTATGGGCAAGCATCAATACCTAACACTATTAATGAAACTCTAACTCTGTTATGCTTACTTCAGAAATCAATCATGACTGTCCTCTGATAGGCTCCACCTATCAGAGGACTCAGACAGATGCAGACACCCACTGCCAAACAGTGAATGGAGCTTAGAAATTCTTATTGAAGAATAGATAAAAGGATTGTGGGCTCTGGAGTGGATAATAATTCCACAGGAAGATCAACTAACCGGGACCATTTGGGATTTATGAGAGTAAAGCACCAACCAAAGAATATACACAAGCTGGTAATAGAGCTCCTGTACATATATAGCAGATGTACAGCTTGATCTTCATGTGGGTGCTGAGTGACTGGATCATGGGGTTATCCAAAAGCCTATACAAAGGATGTGTTCTAGTTCTGCTGCCTTGTCTGCCCTAAGTGGGAGAGGATGCTCCTAGCTTTGCAGAGACTTGATGTGCCATGGTTGGGGAATATGCAGAAGAGGTCCCATCTGCACAGAGGAGGTTGGTAGGAAGCCTGGGAAAAGACTGTGTGAGTGACAAGGTGAGGACCGTGAACTGGATGTAAACTAAATAAGAAATAATAAAGAAAAGAAAAAAAGAAAAGAAAAGAAAAGAAAAAAGAAAAGAAAGGAAGAAACAGCAATCAGGATAATGAAAGCTATTTCTTTATAAGGCAAACAAAATACATTTTAAAAACAAGAATGAAAATGTTTAATATATCTCTTCTCATAAGAAAGTAGTATCTACATTCTCCTTTTCACCTCTTTCTTTCATTGGAACTTAGTTCTACCTTAGCTTTCTCCATGTTAATACAGTTAAAACAGTGTTTGGCCAGCTATACATTTCAACCAGGAAAGGAGGCTGATACAGTTGAGTCTTGTCATCATCACACAAAAGTAGATAAATTAGCATCAGGGATAATAAATGTGTGTGGCTCAGTTCCCCCACCACTCCAAATAATGAATTTCAAAATAAGAAAGCCCAGATAAACACATGCACTAAGGAAGAAGCTCATTGTTCTTATGGCTGTGTGTCTAGCCTCAATTCCTCTAGAGCTCTATTTAAGGAAATTAGTAAGAAACTAACTATATCAAATGTCAGAATGGAATCTGAGGGAATTAAACAGGTTGCTGGTAGAGATGTAAATTACCTTAGCCTTCAGTGAAATCAGTATGGAGTTCCCCACAAATTTGATAAAAACCATTGCAAAATCCAGCTTCATCATCATCATGTGTATACCAAATATCCATTACTTTGTCATTTCTTTGTGTATCTGTGGCCTAGTCCTGATCGTCCTGAGAAAAACGTCACAGGACGAATCATTTATTTATGATTTCAGAGGATTTTTGTCTGTTATAGTAAATAATACATGAACAACAACTAAATTGGGGAATCCAGCTACTGATCACACAGGTGTGGACCAGGAAACCTTGACTGCAAATAGAACTAGAGGATATTACATTCCTAGCCTACTTGAACTTGCAAGGACCTACTTCTTAAAGGGTTGAGAAGATTCTAGAATGAAACAACTGGCAGGCGTTGAAAGTCTGAAGGAAATTTTAAATTCAAATGTAATCTACAGTATGTATCTAAGTCAGCATACAGCAAAAAATAGCAGAATATCCATGCTTGTTGCAGACAATAGCAGCAACCTAGATGCTCATGTAAGCAATCATCAAATAAGTGGGAAATGGATATTTGGATTGTCAGAGTATAACAGAGGACTTTCACTCAGTAATAAAGAAACATGAAACTAGACACTATGTCATTTATTGTAAAGCATTTATAGAAATATAGATATATAGATCATGTATTAAGAGAAATAAGCAAGATTCCAGAAGACAGATGAATACAATTTCTCCCATATGCTAAAACTAGATTGTTTTCAAGTCAAGAAAGCAGACCAAGTGCTATTTCACAAGATGAAAGAGGACCATGGAAGAAGAAAAAAAGAAACACTAGAAAAAAGGTGGTATATGTAAGCAAAGTGCATAGCATACATGTTTACAATGCTCACAATGAGACCTAGAATTTTATGAAATGAATAGACACCAATGATGACAGAACAAAAAAATTAAGGAAACAGACTGAATAGGTGAAAGAAGAAAAGACATGGAGCCAAAAAGTGGCCCTATTCATGCTAGTTATAAAAAAGGAATTACTGGTTCTCATTGCTGAGAGTTTTACTAATTGTTCCCACCTTCAAAAATAATTGGAGCAAGGTATCAAATGAATTCAACAAAACCCAATTATTCTGCACCCAGTGCAGTTCTTACCTTGTAAATAAAGTCACTGCATACCATCTCAGCTAAGAATGTAGAGACAGTCACAAATGTGATTCTAGCTTTCAGTGTCTCTCTAGTTAGCAAAAGACCAAGACAACTTTCGCACCTACACTATAGACATTGGACTTTGAAAATCAATCTCATTTGCACCTGCTATGGAAGAGCTGAAACTACATTCACAAAGCTATAGGAAATAATCTTTCCAAAATGAAAAGATATATTCTATATCCAGAGAAAAAAGTTATGTGAAAAAATAACCTGAAAGAATTGTTAAAGGAAATGAAACCAACAGCCTTCCCATATCAGTTTTCAAATGTACATTTCCAGCTGAGATTTCTGATAAGTTAACCATAGGCAATGTATGTTTTATTGTGTACACTAACAGATGAGAGATGTAGCATTGACTTTAGGAATAATTTGATCTTAAATTTTGTGCCCCTAGAACTTTAGGATAGTTTGTCCATATGACAGAAGAGTCTCTCAATCTGACATTTCTCTCAAAAGATAAAGTAGCATGGTACCAGCAGTACTATTTTCTCCATGAGACAGTACCTAGGGAGAGGATTTCTTTTGTCTTCCAATTCTATAAAGCAGCCATTAGATACTTTCTGCAATGTCATATAATCAACAAATATACAAAATACTGTAGCCTAGAACCTTAATGGAATCCAATCTACTGGACCTATGAAAGGGTCAAATTGCTAAAATATATTAAAATTCTTATTTCCATCACAGTCTACGTTAATGACTAAGGTGAACATCAGAGAAAGGTAATGAGAGATGAAGCTAAGATAAGCCGTGGATGGCTTAGCAATGTCTCAGTCATTCTGTACCTGACTGGAGTGTTCCAGAATGTAAACAAACATGCCCATGTATTCTATCTCTTCATTTTTCTAAAACATATCCCTTTCATCATCTATCTGTTCTTCCACCCATCTATCACCTACCAATCATATCATTTATTGCTATGATTACAGTCAACAGACACTGAGTGCTGATGATAAGTAGCAATCAGATTTTGGCCATTCCCTAGAACTTCTTTGTTAGCACTAAGAAAGATAAGCCTAATTACTAACAAAATTCTATAGAACAGAGTTTTCAACCTGTGGAAAATGACCTCTTTTGGGTTCAAATGACCTTTTCACAGAGGTCACCTAAGAAAACAATTATATTTGCATTTCATTTCATAAAATAGCAAAATTACAGTTATGAAGTGGCAATGAAAAGGGATTTTATAGTTGGGGGTTCACCACAACATAAAAAACAGTATTAAAGGGTCACAGCATTGGGAAGATTAAGAACTGCTTCTAAGTAAAAATGTGCTTTATACCTAAAATATATCCTGAGAGGACTAGAAGTAGCAGGATTTATAACTTAATCCCTATGGTGAATATAAGAAAAGGAGTTAGTGGCATATATAGTATATTAAAGTCAGGTCTCACTTTTTGGTATGATCTCTATTGGTAACTGAAATTTAGAACACTCCATAAAACGGATTTTATTATCAATATAACTTAACAACAAACAAACAAGGAAGCCTGAATATCTAAGAAGCAAAAATAGCATATTCAAAAAGAAATGATAATAAATGTATGTTACTCTATAAGAGAAATGGAAACCTGTATTTTTTTTTCACAAACTAATGTAGCATTACAAATAGAAAGCTTTATTTTGTCAACTTAGCCATTGAAAACAAAGTACTATTGTTTCTGGTACCCACATCATTATTTTTAACAATCCCAAAAGTTTGTTAATTTTTTTAATGTCCCCAGAGAATTCTTTCCTCTGATCTATTTTATTGTAAGAGTCTACATCCATTGAAACAAGTTAAGGCTATCTCCTCAAACTCTAGTTTGATACCTCCCTCTTCTACATGGTATTAAATTTATCTTCTTTGATATCAAAAAAAGAAAGAAAAGAGGAACAATGAAAACCTCAAGGAACACTTGAACACAGGTGGATATGCAAACCTGAATATGGACAATTTGAAAGATAACAGAAAACTGCCCTTCTGTAGCACATACAACATTTTACTAATTAGGTTCTTCAATTTCTAAAAGTCTATAAAGGCTCTTTCTTTTAAGTGTCAGTGGCTATCTGCCTCATGTGTTTTCAAATTCTCCCTTGTTCCAATAACCTCTCTGGCTTCCCTTCTTCTCTAGTTTTTCCTTCCATTCTGTAATGCCATATCACTGAAATTATGTTTCCTGATTTCCTCTAAATGTCTTTCTTCAGGAAAACAGCACTCAGAAGGAATTTCAAGATATTTTCCTAAACATAGTCTCCTTTATGAAAAAAAAAAGTTTTGAAGGTTTTGATAAGTATTTTGATAAGTATGGGTTTACTTGAATAATCCTCTTCAAGAGATCCCGATCTAGTCATGTAGTGCTTGATGTTCAGCTTCAGGATGGGTTTGGGTAATATACTGAGAAATGTTTTAATTCTAGACTCCAGACAATCAGTGCAGCACAGGGCATTTCCTGTGTGATATGTAATGATTTATCATAGACATACCTAGCAGATCAGGTTTATCTACCTTATAGTATCTTATTGTGAGTAGTCTCTAGGGTTGGGGAAAAGATGTGAACAAATGCCCACTGCAAATTTAGTTTGTGTTATAGCAGCCCCATGGAGACTTGTCCATTTGTAGATACTTAAAAACTTACCATATGACATCTCCAGGTCCTGCAAGAGGCAAGAGGGGCTTCCAGGAGACCGGCTGGGAGGAGTCAGTGTGCTCTGGTGAATCCAACAGACCCCTGCGGGAGCCTTCAGGTGTCGGCTTCGGGATCTGAACAGCCTGGGCCACAGCACTCCATCCCCAGGAAGTACGGGGCACCTGGTGTGCACCGGAAGCAGACTGGGAGCACACAGCTTGCTCCACTGGCATGGAGCTTAGGCTCCAGTTCTGAGGCCTCTGGAGGGAGCCCTCAGATCTCTCTGCTTCCAGATCCAGTTCAGCCTGGGCAGCAATGCCACATCTCCAGGTCCTGCAAGAAGCAAGAGGGGCTTCCGGGAGGCCGACTGGGAGGAGTCAGTGTGCTCTGGTGAATCCAGCAGGCCCCAGTGGGAGCCTTCAGGTGTCTGCTTCAGGATCTGAACAGCCTGGGCAACAGCACCCTGTCTCCAGGCAGTGCAGGAGGTAAGATGTGCACCAGAGGCCACCTGGAAAGAGGCAGCTTGCACTGGTGAGTCCAGCATTGACAAGACTAACTAACACCAGTGAGAACTAGATGGCAAAAGGCAAACGCAGGAATGTCACTAACAGAAATCAAGGCAATATGTCAACATCTGAACCCAATTCTCCTTTACCAGCATGTCCTGGATACCCCATCACACCAGTAAAACAAGACTTGGATTTAAAATCACTGGTCATGATGCTGGTACAGGAACACATGAAGGACATACTTAAAGAAATTCAGGAGAAAATGGATCAAAAGCTAGAAGCCCTTGCAAGGGAAACACAAACATCATTGAAAGAAATTCAGGAGAATACAAAACCCAATAAGGAAGAAACACAAAAAACAATTAAGGAAATACAGGAGAACTTTGGTCAACAGGCTGAGGTCATGAAAGAGGAAACACAAAAAATCTCTTAAAGAATTACAGGAAAGCACAAACAAGCAAGTGAAGGAGCTAAGCAAAACCATCCAGGATCTAAAATCAGAAGTAGAAACAACTAAGAAAACTCAAAGGGAGACAACTTTGGAGATAGAAAGCCTTGGGAAGAAATTAGGGGACATGGATGCAAATATCAACAACAGAATACAAGAGATAGAAGAAAGAATCTCAGATGCTGAAGATACCATAGAAACCATGGACTCAACAGTTAAAGAAAATGCAAAATGCAAAAAGCTTGTAACCAAAAATATCCAGGAAATCCAGGACACAATGAGAAGACCAAACCTAAGGATTATAGGCGTAGATGAGAGTGAAGATTTACAACTTAAAGGGCCAGCAAATATCTTCAATAAAATTATGGAAGAAAACTTCCCTAACCTAAAGAGAGAGATGCCCATGAATATACAAGAAGCCTACAGAACTCCAAACAGACTCGACCAGAACAGAAATACCTCCCATCACATAGTAATCAAAACACCAAATGTACTAAACAAAGAAAGAATATTAAAGGCAGTAAGAGAAAAAAGCCAAGTAACATATAAAGGAAGACCTATCAGAATCACAGAAGACTTTTCACCTGAGGCTATGAAGGCTAGAAGATCCTGGGCAGATCTCATGCAGACTCTAAGAGAACACTCAAGAAGTCAGACCCCAGCAAACCAAATAACCCTATTAAAAATGGGATTCAGAGTTAAACAAAGAATTCTCACCTGAAGAACTTCGGATGGCGGAGAAACATCTTGAAAAATGGTCAATTTTTGATCTTAGAGCATAAGCTATTGATGTCTGTTCTGGAACATTTCCCTTGTGCCCATGTCCTCAAGGGTCTTTCCAAGTTTCTTTTCTATTAGTTTCAGTGGGTCTGGTTTTATGTGGAGGTCCTTGATCCACTTGGATTTGAGCTTAGTACAAGGAGATAAGGATGGATCAATTTGCATTCTTCTGTATGCTGAGCTCCAGTTGAACCAGCACCATTTGTTGAAAAGATAATTTTTTTTTCCACTGCATGTTTTCAGCTCCTTTGTCGAAGATCAAGTGACCATAGGTGTGTGGGTTCATTTCTGGATCTTCAATCCTATTCTGTTTATTTGCCTGCCTGTCACTGTACCAATACCATGCAGTTTTTACCACTCTTGCTCTGTAGTATTGCTTGCGGTCTGGGATACTGATTCCTGTAGCATGTCTTACATTGTGGAGAATAGTTTTAGCTATCCTGGTTTTCTTGTTATTCCAGATAAATTTGAGAATTACTCTTTCTAACTTAATGAAGAACTGAGTTGGGATTTTGATGGGTATTTTGTTGCTTTTGGCAAGATGGCCATTTTAACTATATTAATCCTGCCAATCCATGAACATGGAAGATTTTTCCATTTTCTGAGGTCTTCTTCTATTTCATTCTTCAGAGACTTGAAGTTCTTGCCATACAGGTCTTTCATTTGTTTGGTCAGAGTCACACCAAGGTACTTTATATTTATATTGTTAGTGACTATTGTGAAGGGTGTCATTTCCCTAATTTCTTTTTCAGCCTGCTTATACTTTGAGTATAGGAAGGCTACTAGTTTGCTTGAGTTGATTTTATAACCTGCCACTTTGCTGAAGGTGTTTATCAGCTGTAGGAGATCTCTGGTGGAGTTTTTTCAGTATACTATCAGATGATCTGCAAATAGTGATAGTGCCTCAGATGACAAGAAAGGTGAATGTTCAGTCTCATTGAAAAAAGTAAGACTGCCCTACCTGGCGATCCAAACCCTGACACTATTACAGATGCCAAGAAGTGCTTGCTGACAGGAGCCTGATCCAGCTGCCAGATCCTGGCCAATACAGATGTGGATGCTTGTATACAACAATTGCATTGAGCACGGCAACACAAATGGAGGAGTTAAGGGAAGACTGAAGGAGCTGAAGGGGTCTTATCTGGCATCAGTGGGAGGGGAGGCTCTTGGTCCTATGAAAGCTTGATCCCCCAATGTAGAATGCTAGGGCAGTGAGGCAGGAGTAGGTAGGTGGATGGGGGAGCACCCTCAAAGAAGCAGGCTAAGGGGGGATGTGATGGAGGTTTGTTGAGGGAAAATAGGGAAGTGAATTACATTTGAAATGTAAATAAATAAAATATCCAATTTAAAAAATAAAATAATAATAATAATAAAAGAAGAATAAAAAAAGGAAAAAGAAAAAAGAATTAATGTCAGGTAGCAGCAAAATTCTTCCTCAAAATTGTTCCTCAAGTTAAGGGCTTGGCTAGAGAGCTTCTGATCAATCCTCATTGCCTGAATGCTCAAGGGAAGAAAGTAACTCCTGCAACTCAGTGTCTTTGAAATTCAACACGTATCCCAGATATGCCTCCTCCTCCCTTCAAATATATCAAAATATAATGAGTTGTATGTCTTAGTTAGGGTTTCCATTCCTGCACAAACATCATGACCAATAAGCAAGTTGGGGAGGAAAGGGTTTATTGAGCTTACACTTCCACGATGCAGTTCATCACTAAAGGAAGTCAGGACTGGAACTCAAGCAGGTCAGGAAGCAGAAGGTGATGCCAAGGCCATGGAAGGATGTTTCTTACTGGCTTGTTTCCTCTGGCTTGCTCAGATTGCTCTCTTATAGAACCCTAAGGCACCAGCCCAAAGGTGGAACCACCTACAAGGTGCCCTCACCACTTGATCACTAATTGAGAAAATGCCCCACAGCTGGATCTCATGGAGGCACTTCCCCAACTGAAGCTCCTTTCTCTGTGATAACTCCAGCCTGTGTCAAGTTGACACACAAAACTAGCCAGTACCTTGTAACTTAAAATGTAAGATCATTCATGTTCTACTTCTCTTGATGAATAGGAGGTATAACTGCAGGTGTCATTATTCTTGCAATATTTTCATCAGAAACACTTTTTTGTTTCTTTTTTGATTAAAAAATATGTATTAAAACAAGAAAAAAGAAAAAGGTATGTTTGGTGCTAATAGTCACTAACTAGTAGTATGGTTTGGTTTTGAACGCTGTTTGTAAGTTAACACTGCAATTCATAGTCTACATTAGCTGCCAAGACTAAAATTTATAGAAGATCAATACCTAATGGTTCAAAGGGATTAGGCAAAGACTAACAATCCAGGGGTGCTAATGGTAGATGTGGTAACTCTTGGGTGTTCAAATATATGGATGGCACTACAGATCAATGCTAAGAGATGATACTAAGGAAGGCATCTTGATCTTGTGGCTGTAGAGCTGAGCTCCTTAATATGTATTATGTCATTTAAAGAAATGTGGTTCTTTATTTAGCAGGAGTAGCATGATTTCTCTTTAAGAAACTCTAGGTTCTGTGTGCCTAAGAAATGAAGTCTATTAGCTTAGTACACTATAAGCAGCAGTCTTGGAAGTGTCCGTGTTCATGTGGGTGTCTCTGTTTGCCATGAGCCATAAGTCAGGCAAAGGTTGGCCTTTTTACAGAAATGGACAAGGATTAGAGGTCAGGGATTTTACTTAAGTAGGCCACCTTTGAAGTATTTAAGTTTTTCGAGATAAAACGAGGTGCTTGTAGGCCTATCTTCTAGGTCTTGCCTTTGATTTCCACACAAGAATAAAAAAATAAGATCAGTGTAACAGAACACAAATTTTCATTTCAAAAAAAATGTTTTGGAGATCTTAATTTCTTTTTACATTTTAAGGAAAAGCCAGAAAACTTTACACTTCACTTAATTATGTTCATCTATAGAATTAATTTCCTTCTCTCAAGCTGTATACTGCTTCCTTTCTTTGTCTGCCACTGTGATTTATCAAATGACTATTAATTACTGTTTACTTAATCATGAGTATGTAAGACTCCAGACACACATACAGATATATATCATACCTTACCATATATTTTACATATTTCTATATAAACTCCATATACTTTCTTCATAACTTAATAAGAAAGGAATATATGGTTTAAAAAGAAAATATAACTTTACTCATATCAATTAAATCCCCAAACCCAAAGCTGGTATTGCTACACAGGTCCAACTAAAGGAACAGTTACCTTTCATAAATAACAGACTTTTCTTCTCCTCAGAAAACTTTCCTAACTTTATAAATTCAGAAGTTGACCATAGGTAAATTGGCACAGGTTTCATAAAACAACACCGTTTAAGAGACAAAATGCTACTCAGACAAGAGCATGCTTCCCATTCCTCTTTGTGGTTGCCAGGTATCATTCAGGCTTCACCCCTATTGTGTGGGTGTCAGTATTCTTAGCATTACAGAGAACACACATCATTTTACCTTAGCCTCTATTGTCCTGAAGCCTAGGGTCCCAGGTACCACTGATTCAAAACCAAAGTTTGATCGGTGAGTCAAATGCCAAAGTTCCCAAAAATATAACCTCTCCCTTTATGAAGAAAGTTATGTGAGGGAAATATCTCACAGATACTTTCTCTCAATTGCTTCCCACTGATGCTTCTATTGCTATGCAGAAACATTTAAAAATGCAATAACACTTATTTTTTTCCACTGGTTTCTTGTGCTGTATGGGTTTTATCTAAGAATGCCTACCCAGGCTTATGTTCTGGATTTTTATTTTTTATGTTTTCTTTGCTTTTTGTTGGTTGTTTAAATTTGCTTTGTTTTAAATATCATGCTTTTCAACTGAAACTAAACAAAAGAGGAAGAAAATAATAAATAACACCATTAAAGTCTGTGGAATACATGAATAGTTATTTCTTAAAAGAAGGTATAGAAATGGCCCTTTAAAAAAATAATTTACAGTATTGATTATCATGGAAATATAAACCAGATTTTCAATGAGTCATCCATTCTTTCAAAGTTGAATTCCTGTTATTAAAAGGATAGATGAACACCCAATCACACAACACCCAGAGGAAATTGGACTCCCACAAGTTCGAACATACCCATGATCATAGGTGAGGGTGGCACATCATCTCCCCAAACACCAGGAATATTCTGGGACCTGCAGGGATCCAGGGACTCAGGAACTCCCACTCAGCCAGTGCCATGGGTTTCTTTCAGTCTGAGCAAGTGCCCTGAGCAGACCTTAGGCACTAGCTCCTCACCTAGTCCCACAACACCCAGAGGGAACTGGACTCCTAGATGCTCTAACACACTCAGGATCATAGGGTCATGGGATCACAGAACCTCAGGATCTTGATAACACCAGGATTTCAGGACCCAGAAGCTGCTTGACTCCCATGGACTCTTACACCCAGGATATCAGGATCACAGGATAACAGAGACAGGTCTCTGAGGAGATCTGACACAACCAAGATAACAAGAAGGACAGGCTCCAGTCAGAGACAGTAAGTGCAGGTAGCACTAGAGGTAACAAGATGGCAAGAGGCAAGCACACGAACATAAGCAACAGAAACCAAGCTTATTTGGCATCATCAGAATCCAGTTCTTCCACCATAGCAAGTCCTTGGGTACACCATTACACCAGAAAAGCAAGATTCATATTTAAAAATCACTTCTCATGATGATGATAGCGGACTTTAAGAAGCACATAAATAACTCCCTTAAAGAAATATAGGAGAACACACGTAGACAGGCAGAAGCCCTTAAAGAGGAAACACAAAAATCCCTTAAAGAATTAAAAGAAAACAATACAAAACAGGTGAAGAAATTGAACAAAACCATTCAGGTTCTAAAAATGGAAGTAGAAAGAATAAAGAAATCACAAAGCAAGACTATCCTGGAGATAGAAAACCCTGTGAAGAGATTAGGAGTCACAGATGCAAGCATTACCAACAGAATACAAGAGACAGAAGAGACATTATCAGGTGCAGAAGATACAAGAGTAAACATTGACACAAGAGTCAAAGAAAATCCACAATGCAAAAAGCTCCTAACCCAAAATATTCAGAAAATGCAGGACAAAGTGAGAAGACCAAATCTAATAATAATAGGTATAGAAGAGAGTGAAGATTCCCAACTTGAAGAGCCAGTAAATATCTTCAACAAAATTATGGAAAACTCCCCTAGCCTAAAGAAAGACATGCCCATGAACATACAAGAAGCCTACAGAACTCTAAATAGATTGGACCAGAAAAGAAATTCCTCTCGTCACATAATAATCAGAACACCAAATGTATTAAACAAAGAAAGAATATGAAAAGCAGTAAGGGAAAAAGTCGAAAAACATATAAAGCAGACTTGTAAGAATTACACTAGACTTCTCACGAGAGACTATGAAAGCTAGAGCATCCTGGGCAGATGTCATATAGACAATAAGAGAACACAAATGCCAGCCCAGGCTACTATACCCAGCAAAACTGTCAATTAACATATATGGAGGTACCAAGATATTCCATGACAAAAACAAATTTACACAATATCTTTCCACAGATACAGCCCTATGAAGGATAATAAGTGGAAAATGCCAACACAAGGAGGTAGACTACACCCTAGAAAAAGCAAGAAAGTAATCTTCTTTCAACAAACCTAAAAGAAGATAACTACACAAACATAATTCCATCTCTAATAACAAAAGTAACAGGAAGCAACAGTTACTTTTCCTTAACATTTCTTAACATCAATGGGCTCAATTTCCCAATAAAAAGATATAAACTAAGATGAAGATATTTACTGGCTCTTTAAGTTGGGAATCTCCACAGACTGGCTATGTAAACAGGACCCAGAATTTTGCTGCATATAGAAAATGTACCCCAGTGACAAAGATAGATACTATCTCAGACTAAAAGGCTAGAAAACAATTTTCCAAGCAAATGGTCCCAAGAAAAAAGCTGGAGTAGCAATTCTAATATGAAACAAAACTGAATTTCAGCTAAATGTTATCAAAAAAGATAAGGAAGGACACTTCTTACTTGTTAATCTATGCTCCAAATGCAAATGGCACCCACATTCATAGAAGAAAGTTTTCTAAAGGTCAAACTACACATTGCACCTCACACAGTAATAGTGAGAGACTTCAACACCCAACTCTCAGCAAAGGACAGATCATGTAAACAGAAACTAAAAAGAGATACAGTGAAACTAACAGAAATTATGAGCCAAGTAGGTTTAAAAGCTATCTATAGAACATTTTATCCTAAAACAAAAGAATATACCTTCTTCTCAACACCTCATGTTACCTTCTCCAAAATAGACCAAACAATTCATCACAAAATAGGCCTCAACAGATTCAAAAAGATTGAAATAATCCCGTGCATTCTATCATATCACTATGGACTAAGCCTGGTCTTCTATAACAAATACAATGAAAAACACACATACACATGAAAACTGGACAATAATTTACTCAATGATAACTTGGTCAATGAATAAATAAATAAATAAATAAATAAATAAATAAATAAATGAAAGACTTTTAGAATTTAATGAAAATGAAGGCACATCATACCAAAACTCATGGGAGTTTTCCTCCTAAGAGGAAAACTCATAGCTCTAAGTGCCTACATAAAGAAATGGGACAAAGCATACACTAGTAGCTTGACAGCACACATGTAAGCTCTAGAACAAAAAGAAGCAAATATACCCAAGAGGAGCAGACCACATTAAATATGGTCAAACTCAGCACTGAAACCAACCAGGTAAAAACAAAAGAACTATACAAAGAATCAACAAAACCAGGATTCATTGAGAAAATAAACAAGATAGATAAACCCTTAGCCAGAGTAACCAGAGGGCACAGAGACATTATGCAATTAATAAAATCAAAACTGAAAAGGGAGACATAGATAGCTACAGAAACTGAGGAAATTTAAAAAAATCAGATAATACTACAAAAGCCTATACTTGACAAAACTGGAAAATATGAATGAAATGGACAATTTTCTAGAAGGATACTGGGTACCAAAGTTAAATCAGGATCAGTTAAACCAACTAAATAGCCCTATAACTGCTAAAAAATTAGTAGTAGTCATTAAAAGTCACCCAAACAAAAAAAAAGCCCAGGACCAGATGGTTTTAGTGCAGAATTCTATCTAACTTTCAAGGAAACCATAATACCAATTCTCTTCAAAGTATGCTGCAAAATATATAGAGAAGAAATACTACCCAGTCCATACAATGAAGCCACAATTATGTTTATATGTAAACCCCAGAAAAATCCAAAAAGAAAGAGAGCATCAGAATGAATTACATTATGAATATTGATGCAAAAATATTCAATAAAATTCTCACAAACCGAATCCAAGACACATCCAAACAGTTATCCATCATTACCAAGTAGATTTTATCCCAGGAATGAAAGAATGATTCAATATACAGAAATCTAGCAATGCAATTTACTATTTAAACAAACTCAAACTAAAAACACATAATCATCTCATTAGATGATAAGAAAGCCTTTGACAAAATTCAACACCCCTTCGTGGTAAAAGTGTTGGAAAGATCAGGAATTCTAGGCCCATACCTAAACATAGTAAAAGCAATATATAGCAAACCACTACCCAATATCAAACTAAATGGAGAGAATCTTGAAGCAATTCTACTAAAATCAGGGACTAGACAAGGCTGGGCACTCTCTCAATACATATTCAACATAGTACTTAAAGACCTAGCCAAAGAAATTAAAGAACAAATGGGGGTCAAAGGGATATAAATTGAAAAGGAAGAAGTCAAAATATCACTATTTGCAGCTGATATAATTGTCTACTTAGGTGACCAAAAAAATTTTCACCACAAAACCCCAAAACCTGATAAACAACTTTGGCAATGTAGCTAGATATAAAATTAACTCAAACAAATCAATAGTCTTCCTCTACTCAAAGGATAAACAGGCTAAGAAATAAATTAGGGAAACCACTCCCTTCATAAAAGTCACAAATAATATAAAATACCTTGGTGTGACTCTAACAAAGCAAGTGAAATATCTGTATGACAAGAACATCAAGTCTCTGAAGAAAGAAATTTAAGAAGATCCCACAAGATGAAAAGATCTCCCATGTTAGTGAATTTTCAGCATTGATATAGTAAAAATGGCCATCTTCCTGAAAGCAATCTGCCAAATCAATTCAATCCCCAACAAATTTACAACTCAATTCTTCATAGAGTTAAACAGCAATTTGCACATTTATTTGAAATAACAAAAAACCCAGGATTGTGAAAACTATTTTCAGTAATAAAAGTACTTCTGTAGGAAGCACAATCCCTGACCTCAAGCTGTATTACAGAACAATAGTGATAAAAAACTGCAAGTTATTTGTGTAGAGACAGGCAGGAAGAACAATGGAATAGAATTGAAGACCCAGAAATGAACCCACATATCTATGGTCACTTGATCTTTGATAAAGGGGCTAAAACTATCCAGTAGGGGGGAAAAGTAGCATTTTCAACAAATGGTGCTGTTTCAATTGGTGGTTAGAATGTAGAAGAATGCAAACCCATTCTTATCTCCTTGTACAAAGCTCAAGTCCAAGTGGATCAGGGTACTCCACATAAAACCAGATATACTTAAACTAATAAAAGAGAAAGTGGGGAAGAGCCTCCAATGCATGGGCACAGGAGAAAAGTTCCTGAACAGAACACCAGTGGCTTATGCTCTATGATTAACAATTGACAAATGAGAACTTATAAAATCACAAAACTTTTGTAAGACAAAGGACACTTCCAATAGGACAAAATGGCAACCCAAAATTTGGAAAACATCTTTACCTGAAAGCATCTAGATCTGAGATATGGCTAATATCCAATATATACAAAGAACTCAAGATATTAGACTACAGATAATCAAATAACCCTATAAAAATGAGGTACAGAGCTAAACAAAGAATTCTCAACTGATGAATACCTAATGGCTGAGAAGTACCTAAAAAAATAAAAGTTCAATATCCTTAGGAATCAGTGAAATGCAAATGAAAACAACCCTGAGAATCCACTGCACACCTGTTAGAATGGGTAAGATCAAAAAAAAAAAAAAAAAAAAAAAGAATCAGGTGACAGTAGATGCTGGCAAGGATGTGGAGAAGAAGGAACACTCGCTGGGATTGCAACCACTCTGGAAATCAGTCTGGCAGTTCCTCAGAAAATTTGAAGTAGTTCTACCTGAGGACCCAGCTCTATCACTCCTGGGCATATATCCAAAAGGTGTTCCAATATATAACAAGGACACATGCTCCACTATGTTCATAGTAGCCTTATTTATAATAGCCAGAAGCTGGAAACAACCCAGACATTTTTCAACAGAGGAATGGATACAGGAAATGTTGTACATTTACATAATGGAATACTACTCATCTATTAAAAACTACGACTTCATGAAATTCTTAGGCAAATGGATGGAACTAGAAAATATCCTGAGGGAGGTAACTCAATCACAAAAGAATACACATAGTATGCATTCACTGATAAGTAGAGATTATCCCTAAAGCTCCGACTACCTAAGATACAATTCACAGACCACATGAAGCTCAAGAATTAAGACCAAAATGTGGGTGCTTCAGATATTCTTGGAAGGTGCAATAAAATAGTCATGGGAGTAAATACTAAGACAAAATATGGAGCAGAGACTGAAGGAAAGGCTATCCAGAGACTGTCCGACTTAGTGATCCATATCATATACACCAAATGCAGACACTATCATGAATTACAAGAAGTGCATGCTGACAGGAGCCTAATATAGCTGTCTCCAGAGGCTCTGCCAGAGCCTGAAAAGTACAGAGGTGGGTGCTTGCAGCCAACCATTGGACTGCGCATGAGGTCCTCAAAGGAGAAGTTAGAGAAAGGACTGAAGGAGCAAAAGGAGTTTCAATCCATAGGAAAAACAATATCAACTAACCAGAGCTCCTAGGGTCTAAACCACCAAAAAAAGAGTATCCATGTCTCCTGGATGACAGCCATGTCCAGCATCAATGAGAGAAGGGGACCTTGGTCTGATGAAGACTTGCTGCCCCAGTGTAGGGTAATGGGAGGCCAAGGAGGAGGGAGTGGGTGGGTATGTAGGGCACAATCTCATAGAAGCAGGAGGAGGGAAGAGGGGATAGGTGATTTCTGGGTGTGGACGACCTGGGAAATGGGATAAAATTTGAAATGTAAATGAATAAGATATCCAATTTAAAAAAAATGATTGATGTGTCATGGAAGACAAAGAGAAAACTATTGGAGAAGGATTACGGATGAACTTTGACCAGTAGGTGTAATGTTAGAGTTATATAGGAGAGTTCTGCAGAGTAGGGTGACTGTGCTCAATAGTATTTCACTAAAAATTAAAAATACATGAAACTGTATTTTTATATTCTCATTACAAGGAATGGTAAACACTTGAGGTAATAGATTTGATAAATACACTGATTTTATTATTTACATGAACTGTGTTATATACACACTAAACCATGTACCCTTAAATATATACTCATTAGAATAATCAATAACAAAAATATTAAAGTACCTTAACACCAAGAGGAGTTTTCATGAACGAATGAAGCCATTATCTTTTTCTTTCTCTTTTCTTCTCCTATCTTTCCTTTCCTTTCCTTTCCTTTCCTTTCCTTTCCTTTTCTTTTCTTTTATTTTCTTTTATTTCATTATCTTGTCTTTTCTATTTTAATTGGAAAACCATTCTTCTCTCATACAATACATAGACATCCCAATTTCTGCTCCCTCCATTACTCCCAGCTCCTCCCTAACTCCTCTCTCCTCAGGATCTACTCCTCACCCAATTTCCCCTCAAAATTGCACAGGCCTTCAAGAAACAAAAGCCAATCACAGCAAAACTGGGTGCAAGAAGAAGAAGGTATAGCTCACATATATGGCTGTACAAGGCAAACCCATAGGAGAAAAAGTGTCCCAAGAGTATCGTTTGTTTGTTTTGCTTACAGCTCTGGAAGGATGAAGAACAGTGAGGTGACAATTAAAGGAAACTTACAGGACAGCTCATCTTTAGAGTGTCATCTATGGAGTTATAGGAGAAGCATACAGGCTCTTTAGCTCATCTGTGCTATATTATCTCACCTACAAAGGAGAAAATTGAAGGAGAATCTCTACCCACATTGTAGAATAAGGACTCCCCAGGATTCCCACAATGCTGACATATACATTGGTAGCCAGTCATTACAGACAATGGGATAATGAAAGGAAGCTGCTAAATTCTCTTCTATCTCTGTTTCTCATTCAAGAAGTATGAATCCAGAAAAATCAAGAGAGTACTCAAAGATAATAGTTATAGCAGGATGGAAACTCATGTCATGCAACACAAAAAGCAGCATCCCTTCCTTGGCAACCCTCTGCCACAAAGGTCCAACCCTTAGAAGGCCCATGACACAGAAGGTGCATTTATGTAAACATTAAAATGTAGTATATGCAGAGTCCACACCAATCCATCTTGTAAAGCTTATATTCCATGACATTTTTACGGGAGCATGCTTCACAAAGAGCTCTCTATAGATGTTATTACCTTGCACTGTTGCTTTAGAAAGTGGGCTGAAGGAGCTGTGAGTTTGTGCAACAGTACATGTTAACATGAGTTATAATATATCAGGGTCCCCATGTTAACTATCAGAGAACCTATTCAGTTCCTTTAAGGTTAATCAACTCAGCATTTGTGCCAGGTGTAATGTCTAATTAAAATGATGGACAGCCACAGAATGCCTCCAGGCAGAGGGAGGAGATGGCACAAAGAGGGTGCACCCGTGCCATATTGGTTTGGAAAATCAATAAGAGGAACACATTTTATCCCAGTGTTATCTGTGCATTTGCCATTCAGTGGCTCATTTGAAAGTGTGCCAACTGGCTGATGACGAGGCCCAGCAGTGCTTTTCCTCTCAGCATGTTAGGATGCTGTAGTAGGAAGAGGCTCAGAAGTAGCTCAGTATGCCTCTGGGGAGAAGGAGAGGAGAGGACACATGGCAAAGGAAGCAGAGAAACCCTCTGGGTCTCTGATATGCATTGGTGAAACCGAGACTTGAGTCATAAGTGGAAAAAAAGCCACCAATGTCAGGACTGAGAAATCGTAATTCAACTCTTAGCTGTGGCACTTAACACAATCTTAACCTTGGGGAACCATTCTCAGTCTTCAGTTATACTATCATAAGATGTACAAAATCATAACACCAGCTGCCTTCCTAATGGAATAATATTACTTTAAATAGAAGAATTTTGAATTTGAAAATATTATGAAGTAACAGCAACTTGAGATAAACAAAACAAAGATAAAATATGTACATGGTTCTCAATTGGCAAATCTATTTATATATGTATGCATTTATTCATTTAATTTCTTAAAATATATTTACAGTGTTGTGTTTTTGTGTATGCACGTGTGTTATGACACACGTAGAGGTCAAAGGACAACTTGCAGGAGTCCTTATCTCCTGTCTAGATAGACTTAGCAACAAGCCCTTTTACCTGGAGAACCAGCCTTCTGGCTTTCATTCAGTTATTTAATACATTTTTATGGAAATTTTATCGCATGCTAAGAACTGTTCTAAGCACAGACAGATAATTGCATTCTCTAAGAAAGTAAACTCTCTTTGGGAAGAAAACAAAAACAAAAACAATCAACCCCTCCCCTATCAAAAGAATATTTCACAGAATCTCTATTACAATACTTATATAATGGATATAAATTTCATATAAACCGTTTTTTAGAAAAACAGTCTCTATGAAAATTAACTGGAATATGGGTTACATAGAAAACATGCAGTCGGCTCAGAGCAGACCATGTTTCTTGTATATGTAAAACACTAGTTTCTGTCCAAACACAGAAACAAACAGGGAAACAATCAGCTCCAGGGAATTAAGACCTATGTAAGGAAAGATAACTATGCACTTTATTTTTCTTATTTAAAAAAGCAAATAGGTATTAAACTTCAGAAAATCGTTTCTAAATAAAAATGTTTCAAGATTTTTTATGGGATATTTTCTTTATTTACATTTTAAATGTTATCCTCTTTCTGGGTCCCCTCTATCCCATCACCCCCCTGCTTCTATGAGGGTGCTCCTCTACCCACCCACTCCTCTCTCTCTGCCTTTGCATTCACCTGGACATTGAGCCTTCACAGGACTAAGGGTCTCTCCTCCCATTGATGACCCACAAGGCCATCCTCTGTTAACATATATGGCTGAAGCCATGGATCCTTCCATGTGTTCTCCTTGGTTCGTGGTTTACTTCCTTGGAGCTCTGAGGGGTCTGGTTGGTTGATAGTGTTTTTCTTACTGTGGGGTTGCAAACCCCTTCAGTTCCTTCAGTCCTTTCTCTAACTCCTCTATTGGGGAAAGTGTTTTTAAAAATTAAGCAGGGGAGGGTTGATTTGGGAAGGGGAGATAGCTTATGGTTCTTTCTGGGAGGGGGAACCAGGAAAGGGGACAACATTTGAAATGTAAATAAAGAATATATCTAATAAAAACTAGTTACTTCCAACACATTAGGCTAAACACAACAAGATTCAGATTCAAATGCGAAGAAGAGAGATGTGTGTCTCAAGTAACACTGATGACACATGAATACTTTTCATAGACTCTTTGGGCCCTAGCTTTTGGATTGTAGACAGACCTGTGAGATTTTCCCTCTTATGCTGTCACAGGATTCCAGTGTGACATCTCTTTCCTAAATTCTGTTGCCCCATTTTGCTGATCCTTTTTCTTTTTGCAAATGTCAGTCACTGAGCTTCCCTCTGGCAGGTATTTTATCCCTCTCTTTCCTTCTTCATCTTCAAGTTTCTAATTATTCCATAAGTATATCCTAGGAACCTCTTCTTTCTTCTCTCTCTCTCTCTCTCTCTCTCTCTCTCTCTCTCTCTCTCTCTCTCTCTCTCTCTCTCTCTCTCTCCCCGAGTTGTCTTGATAACTGCATACTATTCTTTTCAAAAGAATTCTCTTTATTAAATTATGTATTTGTGCACTTTACATACCAATTGCAGCCTCTTTCTCCCAGTCCTGCTCCTCACACAACATCTCCCCCGACCCTCCATACTCTCCTTCAATTTTGAGAAGGGAAAGGATCCCCTAGGTATCAACCTACCCTGTCATACCAAGTCTCTACAGGACTATGACCATCCTTTCCCACTTAGGCCAAACAAGGCAGCCTAGCTAGAGGAATCAGGAAAATGAGGAGTTTTTGAAGCGAACATATTATGAAGTAGCATAAATCTAAGTGAGAGATTTAAATACATATTCATGTATGAATTTACAACATGATCTATATTTATGCATATTTATTCATTAACACTTAATTTCTATATTTGTATGTACATATATGATGTGTTCATATATAGAAATGTACACGTATTGCAGCTCTAGCCATCATTTTAATTAGACATTATACCTAGGACAAATTGATTAGTTGATTAACCTTAAAGGAACTGTATAGTTTCTAAGAGGGAGGAAGACATATCAAAGTTTTGTACTTGAGAGAAGCGGAATTATATCTGTACTTGAGAGAAAATGTGGATTAACTTTCTCTTTATGCCTGACCAAACTTAATATAATGATCACCAAATGAAATCATTTTTCTGCAAATGTCATAATTTCATTTTTCTTTATGGATGAATAAAATTCAGTTTTTTATATGTCCTCCACTTTTTTTTATTCAACCTTTGGTAGACATACAGGGTGGTTAAACTTATGAGCTTTTGTGAATATTGCAGTTATAAACATGTTTGTGCATAGTGTCCGTCCTCTTTATATTTATGGTAGCATATTTGGGTCACATGGCTGTTTTATTTTTGTTATTTGAAAAACATCTACAAGAACTTCAATAGTTTTATACACTTACATTCCCACTTGAAGATTTTATGGAAGTACATATTTTCCCACATCTTAAATAGCTGTTCTCATTGGGTGAGATGGAACCTCTGAGCAGTATACATTTGAATTTCTCTGACAGCTATGAATATTGATGTTTTATTTGTTGTCCATGTATTTACACTTTTGACAGCATTCAGTATGTTAGTTAATTTTCTGCTCAGATTGTCTATTTTGCTGTTTTATTTTTGTATTCTCTCTTTCTCTATGTCTGTATCTCTCTGTTCCCACCCCCCCTCTCTCCCTCTCTCTCTCTCTCTCTCTCCATGTATATGTGTGTGTGTGTGTGTGTGTGTGTGTGTGTGTGTGCGTGCACATGCACGCACAAGTGTATTCTAGATACGAACTCCCCATTTAGGTACAGTTAGCAGAAGACTAACCATTCTTTAGGTTGAGATTACATTTGTAGAAATAATCTCCTGTATACTTCACAGAAGCATCGCCTATCAAGAAAAAGCATATAAGAAAGGTTAGAATAGTAAGGGGGGTATCCAGCAAAGAGAGAAGTCTGATAGACAGGTATGGGAGATTCCCCATCTGAACTGAGAGGAAGTCAGTCATGAATGTACTGAGTGGTAACTTGCTGTGCTGGACCCTGATAATTAAGGTCATAGTCTACCATTGTCTGGATAGCTCTCTGACTTTGGTGCCAATTGGGGTACTACCTTTATCAGTGTGCAGTGTGACTTCTTCTCTACCCTTGTCTGCAGGCCTGAAATTCCCATACGCTCTACTTGTGGAATGTCACAGCCTTGGTGAGAGTTCAAATTCATCTTCCTTTCCCTTAATAAGAAACCACCCAGCATTTGCCTGGGATTCCTGGAATGCCTCTCTGTGCAAGAGGCAATCATAGAATTTTAAACTCTAGCTAATTATTTTCATTCATCCTCGAATTTCCTTCCTATATTCCAAAGTCCATATATACTCCTGGTTCACCCTGAAAAAGGGTATATGCACAAGTTAATATCATCTCAGAGAATGGTTTTACTGAAACTAGTTAGAGATGGCCTTTGCCTAAAACAGCTGTAACATTAAGACCTTTGGAGAAGTCCTTCTTCCTCAGCTTCTAGACCCTGGCACTCATTCCTAACTGGACCAGGATCCTGAAGAACCCCACATGTTCTGGACTCCACTTCATCCTTTTCCAGCCTGGTATGCAGCAGAGTATGGACATCCAGAGAAGAAAGAAGTGGAGGACAGCTGGCCCCCCAAAACACACCACTGCTGACACCCAGTGTGGAGCACAGCAGTCTGACACATACCAAAGTAACTAGCCAGGTGGCAGACACAGAGTAGTATAAATGGGTTAATAAATGTTATGAGTTCCTCTGGGATCAAGCCAAAGCTTATGGCCTAGGCAATTTTTAATAACAACCCTCTAAGTCACTGTTCAGGCCCTGGGCCCTGGGTGAAAATGCCCACGTTTACATGTATCCGTGCTTATCTTAGCAGCACTGCTGATCCTTTCATATTCAACTTGGATAATTTTTCTTTACTCTTTTTTATTTTTCCACATTTTTTCATGTTCCCATACTTTGTGATTTTTTTCTGTCTTTTTCTTTCTTTGGATAGAATCTCTCTACTTATATGAATTCTTTTATTATTGGTTAACTTTATTTACATTTCAGATGGTATCCCCCTTCCTAGTTTCCCCTCCACACACCCCTATCCCCTCACCCCTCATCACTCCTTCTATGGGGTTGCTCCCCCTCCCCCCCCACACACACTTGCCTCAGCATCTTCGCATTCCTCTATGCTGGGTCCCTAACCCTCCACAGGACCAAAGGTTTCTCCTCCCACTGATGCCAGATAAGGCAATCCTCTGCTACATATGCAGTGGGAGCCCTGGGTTCCTCCATGTGTGTTCTTTGGTTGGTGATTTAGTCCCTGGGGGCTTTGAAGGGGATCTGGTGGGTTGATATTGTTGTTCTTCCTATGGGGTTGCAAACCTCTTCAGTTCCTACAGTTCTTGCCTTAATTTCTCCATTGAGGTTCAAGCACTCAGTCCAATATTTGGCTGTGTACACCCACATCTGTATTGGTCAGGCTCCGGCAGTGCTGGACAACTATACATGGCTCCTGTCAGTAAACACTTCTTGGCATCAGCAATAGTGTCTGTTTTTGGTGTCTGAAGATTGGATGGATCCCTAGGTGGGGCACTCTTTGAATGGCCTTTTCTTCAGTCTCTGCTTCACTCTTTATCCGTGCATTTCCTTTTGACAGGAGCAATTCTGGATCAATATTTTTGATGTGGGTGGGTGGCTCCATCCCTGAAATGGGGGCCATGCCTATACACTGAATATGGTCTCTACAGGTTCTCTCTTCTCTTTATTGGACTTTTCAGCTAATGTTATTCCTCTTGGGTCCTGGGAACCTCTTGGGTCCCTGGCATCTGGGACTTTCTAATAGTGACCCCCAACCCCAGTTCCCCATCCCCCACTGCTACAACCTCCATTCAAATTCATGACCCTCTGTACTTCTCTCCCCTCCTCCCCAAAACAGATCCTGCCCCTTTTTTTCCATCCCCCCCCCCCCCCGCTCTATCCCTCCCAGGTCCTTTCCTCCCTCTACTTCGCATGGTTATTTTTTTCCCCCTTCTGAGTAGGAATGAAGGATCCACACTTCTTAATATCCAGATCTCTTAGATGTAGCTTCTCCCTTGCTATTTGACCTATAAGCTGATTCCAGAAATATTAAGATAAGAAATAAACATATCTATAAGTAATAATTAGCTATGTACTCATTTTTAATTTATTATCACCTAATGATGGAGATTATTCATTACTTTCTTGGAATAAAAGATTCATAAATGAAAGTTGGAAAATCTTGATGTGTTTAACATTTATATCAAAATGTTGAACAATAAAAAGTGGAATGGTTTTAAATTTCATTTTACAACTCACCAAAAACACTTTTGTCAACCACCAATAAGTTGTGTACTATATATCAAAGGTTAAGTGTAATCTTTTGAGAAGATAAACCTACATGGTCAACTGGAACACTTCTTTGTGTTGGTTATTATGTCATGGAATTAGCAATCTTACTGTAACGAAATTGTTTCATTTATGGAAGCACTTCTCTTCTAGTATGATTACTTCCCAAAGGTCTACCTTAAATATCGTACCTTTGTAAGTGAGAATTTCAACAATGATTCACAAGTACTTATGTACATACACGTGTGTGTATGTGTGTGTGTGTGTCTATGTGTGTGGCATAACTATGTGTGTGACAGGATGAATAGAAATATAGGTTTATTCAAAGTAAGATTTTTATTAATCTTCAATAGAATAAAATGAAGGAGAACCTGAAGATAAACAATACAGATAACAATTCAGAAATTTTATCCTTATCATTTTTTAGTATTTTCTATTACTGAAATTTCTTAGGAAAAGATGAAGAAAACAATTTGGTTGAATAAAGGAGAAGAAAATAGTTTCCTATCTAAAGGGTAAAAGAAAACAAGAATGTACCATGTACCTGGAAAACATTAAATGTACAGATATATTTACTTTAGACATGTATTAAATAAAAATTCAGATAACTAGTTACAGTGGTAGAATTTACATAATGTTGCACTGAATTTACAAAACTTCTGTTCACATTATATGCATTCTGTCACATTATATGAATACATTGTGAAAGTGGCAATCATTTTATAAACACGTATGCATATATATATGTCTCAATATATCTTTTAAAAAATAGATTTATTTTGCCTGCATGTATGCATTCAGTGTCCATGAAGATCATAAAAGGACAGCAGGGTCTCTGGAACTGGAGTGACTTGTGGTTGTAAAGCACAGTGTGAGTACAGGGAAGAGAACCCAAATCCTCTGCAGGAGCAAGAAGTTATCCTAACTCTGGAGGCTTTTTTTCTAGTCTGTCTTTATATCTTTAATCAGCTAATTATCTGATATTTTCTGATAAACAATTAAAAGTATAGTGAGGTCCTGGATCCACTTGTATTTGAGCTCTGTGCAAGGTGATAAATATGGGTCTATTTTAATTTTTCTACACACAGATAGCCAGTTTAAACAGCACCATTTATTGAAGATGTTTTCTTTTATCCATTGTATATTTTTGGCAGCTTCCTCAAAGATCAAGTGTCCGTAAGGGTGTGGTTTTATTTCTGGGTCTTTAATTCTATTCCATTGATCAGTGTGTCTTTCTCTGTACCAATACCACACAGTTTTTATCACTATTGCTCTGTAGGAACGCTTTAGGTCAGGGATGGTGATTCTTCCAGCCATTCTTTTATTGTTAAGAATTGATTTTGCTATTCTGGGTTTTTTACCTTTCTGGATGAATTTAAAAATTATTCTTTGCATGTATTTAAAGAACTGTGTTGGGACTTTGAAGGGGATAGCATTAAATCTATAGATTGCCTTTGGTAGGATGACCATTTTAAATATGTTAATTCTGCCAAACCATGAGCATGGGAGATCTCTCCATTTTCTGAGATCTTCTTCGATTTCTTTCTTGAGAGAGTTGAAGTTATTGTCATAAAGGTCTTTCACTTGTTTGACTAAAGTTACACCAACATATTTTATATTATTTGTGGCTATTGTGAAGGGAGTTGCTTTCCTAATTTCTTTCTCGGCCTGTTTATCATTTGTATAAAGGAGGGCTAATGATTTATTTGAGTTAATTTTATATTTGAACACTTTGCTGAAGTTGTTTATCAGTTGGAGAAGTTCTCTTGTAGAATTTTTGGGGTCGCTTATGTATACTGTCATTTCACTTGCAAATAGTGATACCATTATTTATTCTTTGCCAATTTGTATGCCTTGGTCTCTTTTTGTTGTCTTATTGATCAAGATAGCACTTCGAGCATTATATTGAATAGATACGGGGAGAATGAGCAGCCTTGTCTTGTCCCAGACTTCAGTGGGATCAAGGACCGCAACATAAAATGAGACACACTGAACCTGATAGAAGAGAGTTTGGGAAAGAGCCATGAAATCATTGTCACAGAGAGAAATTTCCTTAACAGAACTCCAAGGGCTCATGCTCTAAGAACAAGAATTGATAAATGTGACCTCATAAAACTGGAAAGCTTCTGTAAGGCAAAGGACATAGTCAATAAGGCAACCCACAGATTGGGAAAATTGTCATCACTAACCCCACATCTGATAGAGGGATAATATCCAAAATATATAAAGAAATCCAGAAACTAATCACTAAAAAACAAAACAAAACAAAACAACAACAAAAAAACCAGAAAACAACCCAATCAAAAAAGTGGGGTATAGAACTAAACAGAGAATTCACAACTGATGAATCTCAAATGTCTGAGAAGCACCTAAAGAAATGTTCAGTTTTTAGTGATCAGAGAAATGAAAATCAAAATGGCCCTGAGATTACACCTTCTACCAATTAGAATGGCTAAGATCAAAATCTCAGGTGACAACACATGTTGGAGAGGATGTGGAAAAAGAGGAATACTCCTCCATTGTTGGTTGGATTGCAAGCTGGTACGACCACTGTGGAAACCAATCTGGTGGTTCATTAGAAAATTGGATATAGAATTACCTGAGGACCTAGCTATACCACTACTGGGTACATACCCAAAAAGTTCCCCAAAGTATAACAAGGTTACATGCTCCACTATATTCATAGAGGCCTTATTTATGATATTCAGAATCTGGAAACAACCTAGATGTCCCACAACAGAAAAATAGATATAGAAAATGTGGTTCATTTACACATGTAATACTACTCAACTATTAAGAATGAGGACATTCTTAGTATTGCAGACAAATGGATAGAACTAGATAATATCATCCTGAGTAAGGTAACTCAAAACCAAAAGGACATGCATGGTATGTACTCATTAGTAAGTGGATATTAGCCAGAAAAAAGGTCCATCAAACAGGCAGCATACACCAGCTGATATGAGGTGCCCAACAAACATATAGCAGAGGACTGTTAGGTCTGTGTTCATTCAGAGATGATGCACCTAACCTTCAAGAGACTGGAGACCCAGGGAGTTTAGAAGTCAGGTAGGATAGGAGGTGGGGACATCCACGTGTAGACAGGGTTGGAAGGAAGTATGGGATATAGAACAGTCACAGGGTGGACTGGTTGTGATGAATAAAATCTAGAGTGTAAAAAAAAACTTACTTGCTTAATTCATTAATTGCAAAAAGAATTAAGAGTATAGAAAAAAGACAAGAATACAAGAAAGGGAGATAGAAGAAAGAGGAGAAAAAGACTGGTAAACAAATAAAAACAATGAAATTAAGTGATGATATTAATAAAGAATAAAAATAATAACAGTAAAGAAGAATAAACTTGTCTCTACCTACATGGTTAGGGAATGTGACAAGGACATCCCCATTGCACATCAGCAAAATTGAAAAGAACGGTCTATTGCCAGTGCAATCAATTCTCACAACATCTTCACCCAGAGAGCATTGTCTGCTGTGTAGATGAGTTTGTATTATGGCACATGTCTAGTACATTCTCTGTGGTAGTGACTTCTAGAAAGCTCATTATTTAATTTACAGTTTGGAAGGCTGCCTGAACCTCATCTTCTGCTTACCTTTGAACATTCTGAGATATACAGAAACAAATCCTTGAATCCCCTTGAATCCCTCTCTCTCTCTCTCTCTCTCTCTCTCTCTCTCTCTCTCATTCTCTCTCTCTCTCTCATTCTCTCTCTCTCTCTCTCTCTCTCTCTCTCTCTCTCTCTCTCTCTCTCTCTCTCTCTCTCTCTCTCTCTCTTTTGCTGGAACGTTTTTAATTCAGTTTCATTTTAAATAGTACATTGACTTAGGACTTGGTACCAGACCTGTCTACACTATTAAAGAAGTCATCCATAGTCTTAACAGATTCAGTTTTGCTGTAGATATATCTTTTATTCTTACATTCATGCCATTTCTTACTTAGACAAAGACAAACAATGTTACAGATAAATATTTATGACATGTTTTTGAGGAAAAGAAATAATATAAGTAGTATTACTTCAACTGTCTGCACAAAGAGGCATGAAGTCATATGATAAGAGGGAAACACAGTAAGTTAAGACATGTGCCCAAATTTACAAACTTTTCAGAAAAAAAAAACTTACATTGCAGCAACAAATAATGGTAACTGTTGCTTTACCATGCACTATTGTGATCTAGAACTTCATGATGCTACACATATTTCACAGCTATAAAATTGAAGTAAATCATGCCTGATCCAGCCTGTGTTATATCATCCAAGAATGCTACATGAAACAAAGAACACTTAAATATTTCCAGAAAATCCAGTAATACCTTCTGTAGTTTAATAGGTTGACTTTACTCTATATCCAAAAGTAGTCAAAAAATTAAAAAGACAAAAAAAATGACAAGATACATACAAAGCTTTATACTTCTGATTAGATAAGTTTAATAATAATAACAGTAAAGGCTGGGCGGTGGTGGCACATGCCTATAATCCCAGCACTCTGGGAGGCAGAGGCAGGTGGATTTCTGAGTTGGCGGCCAGCCTGGTCTACAGAGTGAATTCCAGGACAGCCAGGGCAACACAGAGAAACCCTGTCTCAAAAAACCCAAATCTAACAAAAAAAATTAATAATAACAGTAAAGATGAATAAGCTTGTCTCTACTGACATGTTTAGGGAATGTGATTAAAGTAATGATAAACACTAATAAGTATATCAGAGGTATCTTCTAAAAAAAAATGATCATTTTGGTCTCTTTAAGGCTAATGGTTGAGGCACGTTCCAGTATAGATTAGAGTTATTCAAGACTAAGTAAAGAATAAAAGTCAAACTCAAAGCTTGTTGACTCTCACAATGTTAACAAAGGCTGTCTGTGGGAAATTGTAAACATGATATATGGATGATCACATTAAGATGGGAAAAATCTATGGCAATTTGCAAAGGCGCATTAGGTTGAAATTAGTGAGATGCTGCTTTTTATTCTGTGGTTTTGCTGACCCTGAGAATTACTAGCCAGATCACATTGTTAGGAAGATCATGGGTAGGTCTCTGTTCTTTTACCACTGTGTCTCTAGCGCTAGAAGCGATAGCCTCATTTCTCATAGAGCTGTGACTGAAGCAAAAGTTAGGGTCAATGAACAGAGAAGCAGCCACCTTTTGGCTAACTGTGCACTCCTTTTTGCTAATGCTTTGAAGCAAATGACATGAAAAATCCTCTGTAATGCTGATGAGCAGATTTTTCCATTTGTAGATGATGTCCCCATGCATGGATAGCAGGGCCATTCTTTATTTATGCTCAACCGAGTTTCTGCAAATAGAGAAATCGGCTAATTATCTACAAATTTTCATTCTTTATCTCCATAGAATGTTAATGAAGGAGAATTGCCATTTGCTCATTCATATCTTTGAATAGGGAGCAGATTCTCCCTTTGGTAATCTATCTCGCTGCAGTAGTCAGACCTTACAGTATCAGGAGGAAAGAAACTCTGGTCTCTTTCTTACCACTCACCTATTCTATCTGTTGCCACTCTTACCATCTACTTCATAAATAAGTATCTCTTCCTGAACTATAAAGGTGAAGTAAAAATAGTCTGTACACTAGTGTGTGTGTATGTGTGTGTGTGTGTGTGTGTGTGTGTGTGTGTGTGTGTGTGTGTTGCATAGCAAGATTCTCTGTGATGATATGGCTTGGCTTAACTGAGTTGTACTTGACATAAAGTAATCAAATCAAATCAACAAATATCCATGGAGGACAACTATGCAAGGCAGTGAGCTTGACAAAATACCCTTGTATTAATTTCTGGCATGAAGTCTACAGACCCTAGAATTATTTGGCACAAGGGTGCAACTTCTGTGCTGTAAAAGAGTCATCATCATTACCAGTAACAAGAGATCATTATTGCATCAAAATATCTCCAGAATCTGGCCCTGTCTGCTTTCCAAGTGACACTGTCTTAATCCAGACCATCTTGAGTTTCTCTGAGAATATGGAGTTCCTTCTATCTGGTTTCACTGTTGCAGACCATTACTTTTCTTTCCAAGAGTCCTTTCCATAGTGGCCAATTACTTAAAGCATAGATAGTCCCAAGTTTAAAATAAATTTTCATCTCAATACACCCATTGGAGGTTGATATAGCATAATTATCTTATGTGGCCTATTCCAGAATATCTGTCATACATCTACATCAAAACAAAACTTAACAATACAGTATGCCACAGAGAGGTGATGTCTGTTCTTGAGCTCATGTATCTAGCTAATTGGCAGTTTTGGTTTATTGCTACTGCCCAGCTCGATGAGAGAAAATGGCTCTTGGTACTGGTAGCCTGGGCAGATAGCAACATTCAAAGTATACTTTTTACTGAATGTGTGTTGTGTTTATACCATAGTAAATTCACATTGAGTAATAACACATTGAAGACTGCCTGTACATGTGGTATTTCTCTGTCTTCTCAGTCAAAAATAGTTCCATGTCTTCTCTTATTCTCAAGTGCAAACTCAGTGAATACATAGTCCCTATTACATTCATTATAACATCACTCAAGCATAGGTCTAGGCAGAATCTTTGAGCTCTGTTTGTGCTCCTCTCCCAACGAATCAACTTATTTGTGAGATACAAGCATCGCAGTGAAAAAAAAAGGCAAAGCAAATATCAATACCATAACTGTTTCCCATGAAGTTCCATTATGAATATAGAATTCAACAGTAGAAGGATGTTTGTATGATAAATTCTGCTTCATAACAGACTCATTTTTTTTAAAAAAAGATTGTTTCATGATATATTGAATCATTCTCTTACTGTGAGATTTGTTTTCTTCTTTATGCCTCAATAGCATTTTTATTACTTGAAATATTTGAGCTATGATGTAAAGTTTAATGTTCTAGCAACATTTTCATAATAGAGTTTAACTTTCTAAGGTAATGACTAAGGAGTGAGACATTTTTGAGAAGCAACTACATCAAGAGGAGGGGTCATTACAAATAAGTTTTGGACTCTCAAAAATAAATAAATAGATAAATAAATAAATAAAACCCTAAAGGAGGGGGCTAAGGAGTTGGCTCAGTCCATAAAGTTCCTTAGGTAATCATGGGGACATGAGTTCAACTCCCAGAGTCTATGCAAAGGAACAAGGTGCAGTGGTACATGCGTGTAATCCCCCAAATAAGGGAGACAACGTCAGACATATTTTGGGACTCGATGTCAATCCAGACTGGACAAATCAGCACATCTCTGTTAATGAGAGACACAGTATCAGAAAAAAAGAAGACTAGCAACAGTGGACTGACACTAAAGCTTGACATCTTTCATTCAATAACTAGAAATTAAACCTCCAAACCTTGGTAAACTGGGAGAAATAAATGTCCCCGTTTATAAACCATCCATTTCAAACCTAAAATGGAGATTCACACAGGTTTAGATATGGCTGAGAATTATCTAGAATGTTTCCTTAGCTCTGATCTTATTTCTCAATGGATTGGTTTTCAAATTATTTGAAGATTTCAAGCACATCACAAACACTCAAATTCACCAAGGATCCCTGCCCCAATTACTATACAGAATAATTTCTATTAAAATCCAATTGTGAGGGTTTGTATATGCTTGAGTCAGGAAGTGGCACTATTAGAATAGATGTGTCACTATAGGTTTGGATGTGGGATTTTTCACACATATCCTAGTTGCCTGGAAGCCAGTATTCTGCTATCAGCTCCTCCTGCATCCTGTCTGTCTGGATGTTGCCATGTTCCCCCCTTGATGATAATAGCCTGAACCTGTGAACCTGTAAGCCAGCCCCAATGAAATGTTGTCCTTTATAAGACTTTCATTGGTCATGATATCTGTTCACAGCAGTAAAATCCTAAGACAGAAATTAATACCAGGGACTTGAGTACTGCTGTGATCAGCTTGACCATGTTTTTGTTTGGAAGAATGTCCATTTTGGAACTTTGGATTTTCAAAGGCATGGAATGTTTTTAAGTGGGGCTTAATGAGCCATCCTAGTAAGAATATTGAAGAGTTTGTAACTGTGGATTACTTAAACTGTACAGACCTGGCCCAAAAGGTTTCAGAGGAGAATTTCAGTCTGTGATGTAAAGATTGGTTTTGTGGTATTTTGGAGAAGAATTTGGCTGCTTTTTGCCCTTGTCTGAAGAGCCTACCTGAGGCTAAGGTAAAGATATTTATATCAATTGCATTGACAAAATAATTCTCAAAAAAGCCCATCAGAGACTTTGTTCTCTGGTTAAGTCTCATGAAGAACTTTTTGAAGAAGCCTAGCAAGCTTAGAAAGGAAAAATATAAAATATATGGCTTTAATATTAAAGGAGCGCCAGGAAGTGACATGAATCCTATGTTCTAGGAGATAACAAATTAAGTGATTTCAGGCCAAAATCCTCCCCAACTAAATATACATCTTGTATGGTGGTACACACCTTTAATCCCAGGAGACAAAGCTAAATAGATCTCTGAGTTTCAGAACAACCAAGGAGAAAGCAGGTTCTAGGTGAAGAAAAGCTTAAATCCAGGCATGATGGTGTACACCTTTAATCCCAGCATTACAGGGGACAGAGCCATGCAGATCTCTGAGTTCAAGGTCAATCTACAGACCAAGTTCCAGGAAAGTCAAGCTTAAGCCAAGAGGAAGTTGAAAAACAGAAAGCTGGTAATAGGACAAGGGGGTTATGTTACAGCTCCTGCTAGCAGCAAAGCAGGGCAGCTTATGCCATGTGCCTCTGGCTTTATAGTTAATATGAGGAGAGTATTGAGACAAGTGATGCTGGTTTGCTGGAGCTCAGAAATTTGTGGTGATTAAGAGACCATCATCACTGAGGAAGTGATTTCTGAGAGCACAGGAAAACTGTGTTCCAGAGATAGCCAAGGTTGTACCTTGTGACACTGCTGTACTTGGTAAGGTGTAACAGCCATCCAAGTGGTACCTGTGTTGAAGATATAAAGGGGTCATGAAGAACAGCTGACACTCAGCACTGTGAGAGGCCATGAAAGGTCATTTGAGAAGGTGAAGCCTCAGTTGCAGTTGACAGCCAAGGACTGTAAGGGTCATGCATAGGATTTGAGGTTTGATACCATGAAGAGAGCCAATGTAAAGCTATTGACAAATTCTAGCTGAGCGGAAGACCCCCAGCATATTGTAGATGCCAGTACCATGAGATGATCACCAATAACAGCAGCAGCAGGGGAGTGGATCAACCTGAGCTTAGAGTGCTACAGAAGGCAGAGCTGGAAAAGTGACACCAACCCTTTTCAGGAGTCCAGAATATCATGTGTGGATCCCAGACACAGAAACAAGAAGGTATAACATTGAAGTTGTCTTGGACCCAAAGGTGTTTGAGACTCCAGGGCTGGGGTCTATCTGCTGAGGAAAGCTGCTAACAAGGAATGAAACCAGCCCAAGAAAAATATCTTTGTTATACTCAACAAAGGAGAAAAAGGAGTTGGAGATCTGAAGACATTTTTTTGACATCAGACATGGAGATATAGAGTTTGGAGTTTGCCCAGCTAGCTTCCCATCTTGCTTTGGAGATTACAGTTAAGTGATTGGATGAATGTCAGAAGACACTTTGAACTTTGGACTTTTAACATTTTTGAGACTGCTATAGACTCTGGACTTTGGAACATGAACTAAATGTATTTTGCACTATGCTATGTTTGGATATGCCCCCCATAGACTCATAACTTTGAATAAATCTATGGAGGCCAGGGAGTGGAACGTGAGGATTTGTATATATTTGGACCCAAGAGTTCCTTTATTAGAAAGTGTAGCCCTGTTGGAGTAGGTGTGGCCTTGTTGAAGGAGGTGTGTCACTGTGGGTGAGGCTTTTAGACCCTCATCCTAGCTGCATGGAAGCTAGTATTTTGATAGCAGTCTTCAGATAGAGATGTAGAACTCTCAGTGCCTCCTGCACCATGGCTGCCTGGACACTGCCATGCTCCTGCCTTGATGATTATAGACTGACCTCTACACCTGTAAGCCAGTCCGAATTAAATGCTGGATTTTATAAGTCTTGCCTTGGTCATTGTGTCTGTTCACAGCAGTAAAACCCTAACTAAGGCATCAAACATCTCCTTCACACTAATTTTAGAAATATAATTAAATAATGGTTAAATTACATGTCTGGTATCTCATTAGAGGAAAGGACCTGCCATTCTATCTTCATCAAAACTCTCTTTCTAACTATGTACATATGTGAACTCCATACAGCATTTGAAACTAGTAGACCTCAATGAATATTGCACAAAACCTAAAGAAGCTTTGCTCATGTTGAGAACAGAGTGGGATTTTACCCATCTACTCACCCCTGTTTCTCTTTAGGAGAGGCCTCTGAAGGGGCTTAGCACAATTACTAAGTCTTGATAGATTATCTATGAAAACGATTTTTATTCTTCACTGACAAGTGAAGATAATGTGGAGCAAGTGATAAGGCTAAGGACAAACTAAGATAAGATAATGACTGTGAATACATCTTATATCCCAAACTATGTTCTCCAGCACTTGCCATGGGAGTAAATGTAAGACATGGCCACCACCCAAATTTTTCCTTAATAGCTGGAAGAGAATCTGAAACTGATTGGGTTGAGCCAAGTGCAATTGCTATAACATGCATTAGAAACATTAATGGCTTTTCTTGTGGTCTCTGGTTCAATAAAAGCACCAAGTTCAAAATAAGACAAATCATCTTTAAAGTGCCACAAATCTAGTTAAATAGCATTTTCAAAGTCCTGGACTTCTATTTCCTTAGACCTTTGTTTTTCTGCCAGCACAAAAGAAGATTTTCTTAATGTTCATATCTACATTTATAGGTTGTTGAGAAAATAACGCCCATACCTGATGCTTATGAGTTTGAATTATCATTAGGAATTATTTCTGCATTACTTATTCCAAATCTTCAAATTTGGGATATTCATAGTGTTTGGAAAGGAGTTATAGCTGAAGAAAGAAAACAGATAAGTAAAATTTTATTTAGAAAGTAAAATTTATTCCTAAATACCTAAGAACATCTGTGAAGGACTAGTACAGAAATTCTTTACTACTGAATTGTCATACACTCAAAAGGATCTGAGTTCAAATACTATCAAATACTATCCCACTATCAATTACAAAACCACAAACTGGTACAATGTGATGTAACTATAATTCCACTGCTGAGAAGGGGGATCCTTTAATACTCCTAGCCTGGCCAGATATCCTACCTTGTTCAATCAGTCAACTCCTGGTTCAGTGACAAACCCTGTCACAAAAATAAAGTAAATGTGATTAAGTAAGTTCCTAATAATTGATTCTGACCTCCACATGTGCATGCAAGAGCACACATATACACTCATACAGCAGACACACACACACACACACACACACACACACACACATGGTAAAAGAATCCTTCACTCTGCTTTTGTTGTTGTTCTTGTTAATAAAGACTGTAATGCAGCCAGGAATATAAAATCACCTCACCAGTTAATATTATATGTGGATCTCAATCAAAAATCTAGCTTCAGTACTTCTTTTGATGTTCTTATACTCAACTCCCATAAGCAGTAATTTCCTTAAATGTAGATTATGGGGATCAGAGGTATCTAACTCCAAAGGTTGACATAAGGATGATTTCATTAAGCTTTATAACTGTAGTTATTAAAATTCAGTGCAGGTATTCTAAAATATTCCATTGCATGTGTACAGCCAGAGCATGGAAGTTCTCACTGTGTTTGCTTGCAATAAAATATTGATACTTAATCAATACTTTTGTTTTGTTTTGTTTTGTTTTTTCAAGACAGGGTTTCTCTGTGTAGCCCTGGGTGTCCTAGAACTCACCCTGTAGACCAGGCTGGCCTTGAACTCAGAAATCCGCCTGCTTCTGCCTCCCAAGTGCTGGGATTAAAGGCATGCGCCACCACCACCGCCTGCCGCCACCACCACCCAGCTCTTACTGAATAATTATAGAATAACTACTATAAAGAAAAATGAACAAAATAGAGCTAAAGAAAACATTACTACGAACTTGATAAGCTGCCTATATTCTTCCTTTATCAAAACGGGGAAGCAGGGTGACCATCATGAAAGCTTGAGTGTCCTCGCAGATAACCTTCCCAGGACTCAACAGGGATGACCTTAGCCAAAATGACCCACAGTGGGGAGATGGGATCTGAAGGGATCACCTTTAGTAGACAGACAAGGCTCCCACTGGAGGGATGGAATCACCAAACTACCTTCAAAAATTTTGACCCCAATTTGTTCCTGCCTAAAACAAATGCTGGGACAAAATGGAGCACAAATTGAAGGAAAGACCATCCAATGAACTACCCAATTTGGGATCCATCCCTTAGGTGTGCACTAAACCCTGACACTATTACTGATGCCATGTTTTGCTTGCAAACATGAGCCTAGCATGGCTGTCCTCTGAAAGGTTCTACCAGTAGCTGACTGAGACAGAAGAAGGTATTTGCAGCCAACTATTGGATTGAGATCTGGAACTCCTATGGAAGAATTAGGGCAAGGACAGAAGGAGCTTAAGGGAACGGCAACCCCATGGGCCTTGCAACAGGATCAACTAACCCAGACCCCGCAGAGCTCCCAGAAACTAAGCCACTAACAAGAGAGCATACATGGGCTAGTCCATGCCCCTGGCACAAATCAACAGAGGACTGTCTCATCTGGCCTCAAAGAGAGAGGGTGTATATAATCCTATAGAAGCTTGATGCCCTTTAAAGGGGGATTTACTGGAGGAGGGGAAAATACTCTTAGAGGCAAAGGGAAGGGTGATGGGTTGAAGAATTCTTGGAGGGAGCTCTGAGAAGTGGGGTAACATTTAGCATGTAAATAAAACAAATACAAAGTAAATTATAGTATGTAGTTTTACATTACATGGACTTTACATCTGGTTCCATCACTTATGGGATATTTGATGTTGAGCAAGAGAAATGATATTTCTGATATCTTTTACATATATAGAAAGGGAGATACATATTTTATGCATAAAATCACAATATAGTTTTTATGGCATGGCTTTCAGTAACAGTTGGTAGAATATTATATAAAATTCACTTAGAGAAGTTAATGACAAATAAAATGTTTGTAGGTACTTACCATTACTGTTAACATTTTTTATCCATTTGTTTGGTAATTTGGTTATTATAAGACACATAAATCTTAGTATTTTTCTTTATCTTGAGCTTAGTGATTATGTATATTATATTAATTGATCCTCATCCGTATTCAAATGATCCTCAGCATTTCATTCAAATGAAAGCTCTCTCACTCACTATTCATTTCAAAAATATAAGAGTTAAATAAAATTAACTTTTCCAGATCACATATTATTAAGAAGAAGCAGAAAGAAGAGTCTTCCTTCATTGCAGTAGCATTAAAATTGACTCTAATATCATCCAAAGAAGATACCTTCCTATTTACAACTAACAAGCAAGGCATTCCAAACAGTTCTTAGCTCACAATAAACTCCTACATGACTGATTTGTAAAGGAAATATTGTTCAAGTTAGTGACATTGGGATTTGTGGGATACTCAAAACTACCAGGCCAATACACATCACTGAAAATATTTCTTGCATCAATTGCACACAATTACTCTAAAAGATGTGTACAGAATCAGTGATATTTTCAAAGTCAAAGGATTCAAATGTTGAATACTTTATCTCAAGTACACTGTCTGATATAAAGCAGTACTGGGCTTTAAACAAGTCTACTTACCTAAATTTGGCTCTATAACTTAATCTGCAAATAAGTAAATAGTTTCTAGCCTGATTTTTAGTGAGCCGGAGGCTATTATCATAAAACACTATGGAGAAAATCACTTGCAGTTCTGTAGTCCAGTATTCTAGTATCTCTTCCTCTCCCTCTAGTTCTCTCCCTTCTCTCTCCTTCTCTTTTTTCCCACTCCCTCTCAAAGCTTTTTTCTACCAAACAGACTAAACAACTGATGAGCATTTCCAGAAGTTCCTGTTTTTTGACCTTAATGTGCCCTAGACAATGATGGAATCTCTTTAAGCTGAAATTAATTTATGCTTAACAGTGATTAAAAGGGAAAGTGAGAAGGGGATGGAAATGAACATATCCATCTTTATTGCTGAGATCCCATTATAATTATAAGAAGGAAAAATCAACTTGGCCAATGCCAGATATAATCTGTTAAGGGGTTTAAACAGCCTGGTCCACATGGGAAATGTCCTTGGGTAGACATTTATCTGTCATAGAAACTTCCAAAGAATGTGGGTTATTTATCCAGTACTAGAATGTTGAAGTCTCCATATTTGCTTTTAAAGTAAGAGGCTGGTATCACAGAAACAGTGCTGCAAGAAGAAAAGGCCAGAGGAAATCATATGATATACAAAGTCTGTTTGCAAACTGGTCCTTTGGTCCTTCCAGGAACAGAGGTGGATGAATGTTCACACCCTGTGCTCCAGGTCTTCTTCCTCTCTTTGGTACATACCTTAAAAGGCAGATATGTTTATTCCTGTAGTTGATCACATGCTCCCAAGGACTCTGAGTCAAAGATCTTATTTAAAGCCTCACTAGATCCACTGTAGTCTTGGGGTAGAGTATTTTATACATATAGTAGGAATGACAAACATTAAATACTATAGGAGAAAGGCTGGCACACTTTCCTCACTTGTTCATAAAACTACAGTGTACTAGGCATACCTCATTCATCACAGAGCACCAGGGAAGGAATATTGTATCTTAACCAAGGCAATGCCACTGTCTTCCTAAGCAGATAAAGAAAACAAAGCTCATTTTATCTTAAAATGGCAATAAAAAATTTCCAGAACACTGACAGTCCTAAACTCACTCCATTTCAACAGGATGAATGTGTGCTAAGAACTTCCAATATGCCAATTTGCTATTCGATATATCACTTAATACTGGAAACAATGAAGTCAGTATTCTTTTTTAGGTTTTACAGATAAATGAACAGAAGCTTGGGAGGTGAAGTGATTTTTCTCTTGGGCACAGGAGCACAGAGGTATGCAGCTGGGGACAGAGAGGCTGATCCCAAATCTATGATATAGAAAGGGTGGTATCTCTCCACTGTCCTTGTCATATCAGACATGAGACTTAGAAGAGACTTTACTATAGGTTTTAGACTCTTACTGTTGTTTTGATCTTAGGAGAATCATTAAATTTCCCAGTGATTAATTTTCTCATCTGCAGAGAAATGGATGAGATTGTCCACTTACCTGTCTGTCTCACCATTGAATCTGAGATTCATAGAAAAACATTGTATGCAATAGACTTTTTCAAATGTAAGCTATTATCATTATATATTCCAGCTTCCACTACTATGTGAACCTTCTCCAGAGTGGGGGTTACTATAGTTTAAAATCATAAGTATTTCAGAAGAATGAAACTAACAGTATATTACTTTCTATAAAATTGCAACTCAGAGGTAAATTAGAAATCTCAAATTTCCTTTTGTTTCTATTGAATATATGTTCAAAGAAAAACTTGCCCTATTTCAAAGAAAAATTCATATTTTGTTAATATCTGAAATTATTATTAATAAAGATGGTACGAACAAAATAATTTTCCATTTGTGGTCAACTACAATCTCAGGGAACTCAATAGAGGTGAAGTAAGGAAGTTTATATGTATCTGAAGCTCTGGTGAGGGGAGAGATGAATTACATCACAAAAGATCCTGCAATACATGTTAGCAGTTGTACAGGAGGGGAAACTTTAAAAGATTAAGTTTGAGATTGTGGGATGATGGACAAGCTATTCTAAAATTTTGGGGGAAGTTATTTAACTTATCTAGATTTCAACTGATCATCTGTATAAAAAAGGTCATATGCTAGATAATATTTATACTAAAAAATAAAATTTGTTTTACTTTAAATATGTGTGTGTGTGTGTGTGTGTGTGTGTGTGTGTGTGTGTGTTGCCTCTGCATCTACGTGTAAGAGCCCATAGAATAAGAATTACAAATAATTGTGAGCCAACGTATAAGTGCTGTGAGCTGAGCCAAGGTCATCTGCAGGAGTGAAAGGCGCTGTTAAACAATAAAAAACTCTTTAGCTCATGCTTTTTTAAGGTTGACATTTTGTAGAAATGTGTTCTTCCATGAACTAAATAAGCACACATTAAGTGCTGTTTAATTGCTAAAAATTTACCTACACTTTTAGGTCTTTCTGATATAAGAAGTTCAACCATAATTCAAAAATAAAATATACCCTCAATCCTAGAACTCTAAAGTTAGAAGCAGAGAAATGTTCCAGAATTTGAGTTCAGCCTCTTCTACATAGCAAGTTTCAAACCATCCAGGAATGAACATACACTGAGACTGTCTCTAAGCAAGCAAAAACAAACAATCAAAACTACTAATGTATTTTACATACCATGAGAACCAGGCTAATTTCACTTTAAATGGAATTCTGTTTTTCTAAGTTCAAGAAAGTCACAGCAGGTAATAAAGGAACGCAATTGCTTTAATAGCAGCAATACGAGAACTCAGTGTCAAAGATGAAATAAAGCTTGAATATAGGTCACAAAACTGAGGTCTGAGAAGTATTGTCTACATCTCCTGATGTCTTGTCCACAAATAGGAGAAAGAAGAAGGGAATCAAGAAGAGGAAAGTAAAGAGGAGGAGAAGTATATAAAGAGAAGACAGCAAAAAGAAAGAGAGAAGAAAAAGAGAAGAAATAAGATGGTAGATCAATTGACAAAGACACAAGATCTTCCATGAATATGTTAGTATAGAAAGCAAGACAGGTATGTAAATAGACAGGTCACATGACTTTTGATTCTATACTAAAATGTGATTGGGAACCAAGACAAAAGTTTTGATGGATTCTTCATTCCATGGTTTCTCATAATCCTTGAAATGTCTGTATTATGATGCTTTATGAAATGATATAGTGATAAAATATGCATAGTATATAAGTTATATTTAACAAAAAGAAAATAGCATTTGATCATATCATTAAATGTTACAGCAAATACATTTTGGAGAAAATATTTATGTGATAAAATTCTCAAGCTAGAACTCCTAAGAACACAGCTATTTCTTCTCAACCTCTCACTTGAAATATCTTCATGTTTGAGTATTCCAGTAAGCTGGCTGCTCATTGGCGAGCACAAAAATGTAGGCAGTACCAAAGGATTCCATTATATCAGCCATTCCCTTCCTGTTCAGCCATATGTTATGGAAAGACTGTGGATGGAAAAATAACAAAATTATTTCACAAAGAGTCCAGTAGGAGGACAGGGTATTTTCTCCTACATGAAACTGGTTAAAACTCAGTTCCAGTGTCCGGGAAACAAAAGCAACAAGAAATTACAATTATATTTCTTATATAGGAACAAAATTAAACATCTACTTTCTCATCCATACATAACATTCTGAATAATTTTATACTTTAGCCTCAAAATCTCTGGCATGCTCAATCTGGCATGTCCAATCTCAACAGTTTATATTTTATCAATCTCATATGTTTTGTCTTATTATAAATCTTAAGTGATTTATCTTTGTGATTTACTCTTTTTGTTGTCTCCCTCTCTGTGTCTCAGAGAAACCTCTTCCATACAAAAATACCATTCGTTTCTCTTCTATCATGATATTTTCTCTCATCCCCCTTATATCCATTCCATTAAGAAGATTTTCTTTACAATAGATAGACTATTTATTTTGTTATTATAAGACAGGCACTAATTAAAATTTATGGAAGACTAAACTCCTTAAATATAGAATTTTGAATTGTCCTACTTTGTGTATCATGGAAAATGTGGTCCAGAGGGGAAGATGGATCTAAGTTTGAATCCTCATGTTATATCTAAGTATACTTGTTTGAAAAGTAACATTACTATTCTAAAGCAGTTTTGTTTTGCTTGAAAATTAGGGACTTTAAAGAACCCTTTGGAAGCAAGTATAAATTTTTTCAAGTATAAATACACATAGGCTTTATCAAAATCTTTCTTCCATGATGGAAGTCATCTATGATGACTGCTGCTTGCATTGTTTTTTCTTAGATCCAGAGAGAGACCAGCCATTTTTAGTATTCTTAGTTAGGGGGAAATTAAACTGTACTTTTGAGGCTACATTTGAAAATGTATATAATTATTTCTTTAATAAATAGCAGTATAATAGCCTACCTCAGTCAGTCATTGTGTTAGACACATGACTGAAACACAAATGTTTGATGACTGTATTACAAGACACCAATGTTTGATTCTAGTATAAGATAGAAGAATGTGTATTCACTTACTGATGCTACTTAGGAACAAAAAAAGAACAGGCTTTTCCATACAACTTGTCTTTGTGCCTCAGGACACATGGCTCAGCAATATTCATTAATTCTCCTCTGAATCTTCAAAGCTGTAACCTAACTTGTGTTCTTCTTTCCTGATGTGAATTTGGTCACCTTCATTCTTGTTCTATCCTCCTAGGCACATGAAGACTACTAAGTCAGGCCCTCATCTTTCTTGTCTCCAGGGTGAATAACTTTTATTCCTCGTCACAAGTCTCCTTATCCACTCCAATAATTATTTCGCAATGTGATACCCTTCCAATTATGAACAGTGGAGAGTCACAACAAGACACTGAAATCCACACAATAATACACAAAGTAGCTCAAACTTGCATTAACCAATAATCAGTAGTGGATAGTGTTCACATGGGCAGACAGATATAGACAATTATTAGACAGTATAATCCTTAGTAATAATTCAATGTCCACTGTCATCTTCAGAGACTACATCAGTTTAGAAGGTTCAAAGTATACACTATTCTATTAACAAAATTATATCCAAGTGTTTTATTCATCAATTCATCACTAAGTGTTTATGATGAAGTAACTATACACTGACTGACAAACAGAAGACATTCTGCAAAATATCCTCATCCTGTACAAACAAAATAAGCAGAAAACAAGTTATACCCAATTACAAATGGCAATAATAGGGATATCAAAGAAAACTCTCATGCGTGGGTAAAAAACAAATAGCCTTAGGTATCACGCAAGACCACGAAACTCCACTTACAGCTAGGGGTACACATTGCCTGAATGATTCTTTATTCTCTGTTCTCATCATTTGAGGAAACAGACATGCAAACAACACTTTAGGGGTTTCTGAGAAAACGCATAAACTAACATGCACATTTCAACTAGTTCATTCTTAGACTTAGGAAAAAATCATTATAGTGGCTTTTCTTTGTTCTCCAATACTAAGTATTCATATCAAGATATTGTGGCAGAAATTATTTTCCATCAGAGTACTTAAGTTAGATTCTTTTAATAAATGATCATATTATACAAAGCCATGAATTTGCATTAGTTTGGGGCAAAGCATGTAGATCCAAACACCTCAATCATTCAAAATACCGGTTTTTTTTCAATCTTGTTTACTTTAATTCACATAAGTCTTCCCCCTCCTTTTATTCTTTTTTATCTGTCTTCTCTATTGTGCCCTTTCACCTCATATACCCTGATTTCCTTCCTTGTTCTTAAAATAAATTATTATCCCCTCATCACCAATTTAAAAGGAAAGAAGCAGATGTTCGTCAGTGGTAGCAAAGTAACACAGTAGAAGATATGATTTTCAGACTCATATCTCAGTTGCTGTTTGTGCTTTAATTTATTTGCTGATGATTTTGGTCAAGGTAACAATTTTCAGCCTCAGTTTAAACACTGCTGGCCTGATACAAAAGTGCTTATTTTGAATTAAAAAAAAAAACAAAGAAACAAACATAAAAGAGGGGACACAAAATTAATATAACATTACATCCTTCCTACGGGGAATTTTAATTAACATTTTATAAAATTATGCTTAGAGATCATTTAACTGATAATGAACTCTAGACAAACACTTTTCTATTGTTGCTTGAATTATATGTTTTTATATTTTATAGGGAGAACATGTTATGCATATTCTATTTCTCTGTAAATGTAGCCCTCACTGGAGTCAGCAATATATACTTTTTGTATGTCAGAAACTATTGTATATACAAAGAGTTTTCTGGGGGAATTCCTACTTTTTTGAATACAAAATAACAACAAAATAAAAATAAAAGAAAGAGACTGAGTACAAATTGACAGAAAATGGCAAGATCATGATGGCAAATCTTTACAACTCCAGGAGTTATCAAAAAGTCCATCAGTGAAACCTATATGCCAATGCAAAAATAAATTACAGAAAACCATTAAGCAAGTATTTCTATAGAGTGTAAGATGAGAATTTTAAAACATTATCTCTAATACAACAGTCTTGGCTTCCTATAAAGGTATAATATGAGGAATTGCAAAGCAACTAACAGAATGAGTAGGAAGAAAGAAAATGTCATAACATTATAAATGCTTGCCAACCACACAGAAAAAGGAATGTCCACGTTTTTCATTACTTAAATTTCAGATGTTAGCCCCTTTCCCGGTCCCCCCTCCAGAAACCCCCACCCCATCCGAACCCTGCTTGTGTGAGGGTGTGACCCCACCCACCCACTCACCCACTTTTGCCTC